>NC_044925.1:23246425-23306824 GCF_003576645.1 Ipomoea triloba | reverse complement strand
AAAAAAAAAAAAAAAAAAAAAAAACCCTTTATCCAACCATTAGTGATCAAAAATTAGGGTAAATAACATGCGATGACCTAATTGATCTAATTTTTTGACCACTTTAACCGGTGATCTGTAACAGACTAATAGTAATGAGCAACTTTTAGACCTCAAAAGTGATCAGAAACATTATTTCTAACTGGAAATCAGAGGCAGAGGTACGCGGGTGCCGGGTGGGTAGGGGTGCCTTGGCCCCTCCCACCCCACCCCCAAATTTTTAATAAATATTTATTTATATATTATTATATTAGGAATAAAAATTTTCTTTTGGCCCCCCTCATTTTTTAATTTTTTTTTTACTATGTATATATTAAATAAGCCCAAAATATATACTAAAGTCCAAATTTACCAAATAAAAAGAAATAAACCAGGTAATAAATTAGTTAGTTATTATGTATTTTTATTATTTATTTACACTTTGATCTACCTTTGTTAATTCAAAAGGTTAGTGTTGAAATTTGGAAAAGTAATGTTAATATTGGTTCTTTTAAGTCATGATTTTAAGTTTCATCCTCATCTTCCAAATTTTGGAATATTAAGTTAATTAGTAAAATGAATAAAATGTTGCCAACAAAATAATTGACAACTTTTATATTTGATATAAGAGTGACACGGAAGATTATTATTACATATATTTTGTGTTATGTGAAAAATTATAAGTATCAATTGACATCGATGCAAAATGTTATGTAAAGTATTATTAAATATTATTATCGATAATACATAGTATAATTATGTATGATATATATAATGATATCATGTATGATCGTGCAGTACCGATGTTGATTGCCATTGTAAATTTTTGCTATAAAGCTGACCAATCTGACATTAATTTTCTGGATCCGTTCCTTGTGAAAAGTATCGATTTCGACCTGTTTAAATGATCAAAATTGCAAGGTTTTTAGTAGTAACATATACACATGCATGCAGATGTAGATGTAAATTAAAAGTTTGTGTGTATGCAATACTCTTTTTGACCTAGCCAGATGGGTAAGCATATATTTGGGACAAATAATGCGTATACGTGAATATGAAATGTCGTTGCTTGGATGTAGGTTAAAATTGTATTAAATATTTGGTATTGCTTAGTTGTTGTAATGATTTCACTTGACAGCTATATAATATATGCTGTGTCTATCATATCCTTTCACCTCCATATGGTTAAGACATTTCTTGTACTAGGGTTATGTTTTGTTTGTCCATACAAATCGCACGTACGACCACAATTTTTTTCAAACCAATAAGAAAACTTTGAATAATATATAATATAATTTGGATCAAGATATGTACAACCCAGTTCGTTTTTCTATTCACTATATTACCCAAAAGTTTATTATACATGTTTGGTGATTTGGGGCCAAGCTAGATACACGAGTTTGTATTCTTTTCCATATACTCTTCTTCACATAATTAATTATATATTTTTTATATATATAAAAGTATATTTTTCATATGTGCCATATTAACTTGGACCATTATCTAATTTAGGGACCGCAAATAATAGTTATATCATGGACTCGGGTCTAAAATACACAATTTACATGCTGAATATTCGAAATATTGTGAACATTCAATATATAAATTGTGAACATTTAGTATATAAATTGTGAAGGGTCTACCTTGCAAGGTGGACTCGGGTCCACATAATAAATTGACGGCTGCAAATTGTGTAAATTAGTGCCCACATGAGAACTGAAATGTGCACTTTATATGATATGTAAAAGTGTAACTCAAAAAACTCAGAAGGTAAAATTCAAGAAATTTAAATATGCAGGAGCAATATGATATTTAAAAGTATATTTTAAAACTCTAAAAAGTGTCCATCATAGAGTGTAATTCACAAACTCCGAAAGTGCAATTTTATAAATTTTGAATTTTATTTTTTGAGTTTTTGAATTGCACTTTTATAGTTTTCCTAATGCACTTTTACGAGTTTGCATATTCTCACTAGAGCACACGTTCTCACAAGATTCGTTTCTATCTACTTTAAATATCCATGGCAAGGAAACAACAAAAGGTTCCTATTTTGGGTGGTCTAATTTTGATATGATATTTCATATTATTAGATGTTGTAAATGCATATATTAACAACACATAGTACTTATCAATTGCTCCAAACTATTAGTTTAGAATTAAAATCTTTTTTATTTGAACATGTTGGTGAATTTGCATGTCTTTATCTCATGGCTCAATGCGTTACTTTTGGGGAACACAAAATTGACACTGGGGATGTGCACAAGACAGCAAAGTAGAGTAGAAGTCAAGAGGCGAACTGTTTGTATTATATTTATAGCATTAATAGTCATTGCTGCAGTAAATATCATTATAGGGGGATTAGGAGCAAGGTGCTTAGATTTTAATATATTAAAAAAATCAATTACTATTAACATTAGTGTTGATTGCGCTACAGAAAATTAAATGTGTATAATTTTATAGTGTCAATTGACACTATCTAGTATCCTTGTATAATTGTATACATAATGATATGATGATAATACATGTACAACTAGAAATCATTACTAATAATAAGTAGTATATTGATAGGGTTTTTCTTTTTCTTTTTGATGAGAAACTGTCTTGTGACCTTATTAAGTACTAACTACTAAAGGATCATAAAGAAGTAGATCAACTTCGTTGCATGTAATTGACTAAGTCAAATAAAAAGGGCTAATAAATCGTTGTCAACGGGGGTTGAACTTAGAACTCTATAGTTATTTTTTTTAGTACTACTGACTCTGTTATAATGCAGCATCTGTTCATAACTACAAAAAGTCAATATCGACTCTGAGGCTCGAACCCACCTCTTTCATATGGCTCGAACCCACTCTTTTCATATCGGAGTACACTAGAGCACAAGATCTTGGGGTATAGTTAATTTGATAGTGTTAAATTTTATAAGTGAAAGAAGAGTGATAATGAAGATGAGAGGAATGGATCAAGACATGCATAGCTTTGAAGCTGCTAAAGCACTCAATGAGACCTCTGGTGTGGTCCTCGCATGAGTACACCCCAAGTTAATATTCCTATCACCTCTGTCCCGGCCCTCTCTCCACTGATTAAAATAACACAAAATAATATGTCTACTTCATCGAAGTCACACACGTATAACATTTGTAAAAACAACACAATAAACTCTACCCCTCTCTCTCTCTCTCTCACTCTATATGTGCGTGTGTGTGTAGGAGTATTGTACGAGAATATGATTACCCGGAGAAGTAAATACCAGAGAGAGAGAGAAGCTAAGCCGCCCACAGTATAAATATATATAGATGCTCCGATCCACTCTAGAGAGTGGTGATCGGATAATTGAGTGCGGGCGGGCATATATGGGTCATCACTGCTGCAGCAAACAGAAGGTTAAGAGGGGGCTTTGGTCTCCCGAAGAAGATGAGAAGCTCATTCAACACATCACCTCCCACGGCCATGGCTGCTGGAGCGCTGTGCCTAAACTCGCAGGTCCTTTACTTTCTAAGTTTTTTATTTTATACAGGTTTTATCCAATTTAGTCATCGTATTTTTCTTGAATTCGAGGAGATTTAGTCCTTGATTCTAACAGCCAAAAGTTAGAAAGCTAGACAGATGACTCAATTAAGTAAAACATTGAAGTTCAGGAGCACTAAACCAAGAAAAACCACTTTGTTAACTCTCTGGGATGGGGTTTTTAAGGTTTTTATGATTGTGTGTAGGGTTGCAGAGGTGCGGGAAGAGTTGCAGGCTGAGGTGGATAAATTACTTGAGGCCGGATCTGAAGAGGGGGTCTTTTACGGAGCAAGAAGAGAGGACGATCATAGATGTTCATAGGATTCTAGGGAACAGATGGGCGCAGATAGCGAAACATTTGCCAGGGAGGACTGATAATGAAGTGAAGAACTTCTGGAATTCTTGCATCAAGAAGAAGCTTATTGCTCAAGGCTTAGATCCCAACACCCACAATCTTCTCTCTCCAAATCAATCCAAGAATAATATTCACAAACCCCCCAACAAAAACTCTTATCATCACCATCATCAACTATCCCCTTCAACTTTCACCATAGACACTACTGCACCTCACACCATTAAAGAGGTGATTCCCATGGGAATGAAAGCTGCCCTTTCCTCCATTACTCCCCCTTTCCACCAACCTGTTGATTACACTAACTCTATGATTCCCACATCGAATGATCAGAACTTGGACTACCAAAACCCTACCACCATCATGGATTTCGGAAGCTGCTCTTCTTCAATGGAGAGCACTACTTCTTCCCTGATTGCCGCCGCCGGGTTCGGAATCATGGCCGGGGTGTTTGGAACCGACACGACGTTTGAAGCCGCGGCGCAGGGATTTGAGCCACTGAGAACACAAGAAGAACGACAGGAACAGGAGGAGCAAGTGTACAAGGTTATTAACGGTGAGGATCATCATCATGATGAGTTCAATAATGGGGGACAAAACATGTTCGATGCGGCGTCTAACTTTGATTTTGAGTTCATGGATGCGGCGTTGATGCCTTGTGGGGTGTATTCCAATGTAAATCCGATTGATCAACTTGCATGGGATTGCTGATACATGATGATTTCTCATCGAGAATTGTGTTCTTAGGCGCAGCTTTGATTTGATTTGTTTATGTAAGTGTATACATAACTGGATGGATGGGTAAGTTATACGAAATCTAGAAAAATGCATGCTAAAACTACTCTACTGCATTCTTTTCTTTAATTTTAGATGGAGAGCATAATGGGATTATGGGTCGAGCAAAATTAAAAGCTTTTATTCACTGTTGGATTATATTATATGATTCTTAATTTGCGCATACTTAAATACTTTAATTTCCGAATCCTTTTGCTATAGAAGATATTGTATGACTTACGGAGTGAACAGCCTGGTTGTGAGCTATAGAAATATCTCAATGTTTCTCACTTTCACCGTGGTAAATTGTTGAATATGAATTTGGAGGGTCGAATTTAACTTTATGTCATTAAAACCTATCAGAGAAGGGTATAGATTTGGCATCAATAAGAATCATGTACTGTACATGATGGTATAACAGGTACATTGGCAGGAGTGTCTACATTTTAGAATTTCCTATATTATAAATACATGAGTCTTTTGTAAATAGTTTTTTAGTTTATTGATGACAATAACCTAAAAGTTTTTTTGTTTAATCAATTGATTGCATTTTCTTTTTTTAAAGTTTAATTTACTTTAATAGTGGTTGGATATTCAATTTTACATTTTTAATATTGAATTATTTTTATATATTAAAAACAAGAACAATTATTTAAAGAATAAATAATAATGGTGAAAACAACAACAATAATAATTAAATTAAACTTATTCTAAAATTTATACCTAAAATTAAAAATAATTTAAGGATAGTTCAATAAATAAAATAATATATTAATGTCCTTTAAAATCATTTTACTAGTTACTCGTTCATAATAAACTTCTAATTTTCAATTCAAAACATTACAAACTGCTAATATTATCAACTGACCAAAACAATTAATACAAATAAATATCAATTATTTGCTAACACACTTAGCTATCAGCTGTCAACGCTATTTGAAGTTCGGATGAACTCACCTCTCTTTATATTCCTGGGTCGGGCTGATCTATGAACTAAGCAATGGATCGGATCCATATATATCTTATATGGATATATAAGATATACTTAATTTTGGACTTATCCAATTTCGTGGACTTCTGTTCCTACTAGATCAGATACTGCTTTTTCTTGGGCATATTTAACTGAGCCCAATCTGTTTCCTAGAACTGGAGCTAAAATTACAATTTCATCTTTAGATATATTGAAAATCTTCCCTTGCAATTTGGCCCACATAAATTTTAAAATCCTTTCAGTTTAGCACTTTCTCTTCATATTGCAATTGGCCCGAAATTTGCATATTTCATTCAAATTAGTCCAAGTCCTATATAATTGCCAAATTTTACTATGGATCATGGTCTATTTAGCAGCATGGATACACACTAGTTTGATTATAGTAACGTATGTAGAATTATCCTTTTAATTATAATTTGAGTTTATTTGACAATATATGTTATTGTATGAGTTATGTTTTTTAGTTTCATTTTTGACACACTAATTTCATTCTAATAAGTCTGAACCATTATTTTAATTACAATTCAAGTTCATTTAACAATATACAATTATACATTATTGTAGGATTTCTGTTTTTCAGTTTCATCTTCCATACATACTAGTTTCATTATAACAATACTAAAATATGTATCATTTTAATTATACTACAATTGATTTGATAATATACGTATCTATAACGTGATATGCCACTAATCAATGGTAAATTGGTAACGGCAATAAGAAAGGGCATCATATTAGACCATTGTCCACCATATAACATCTGCTATATAATTCAATTAGGCCAAAAATATACAATTTGGCTCAAAACTCTAATAAAATAGTAATTAATTATATATTAATTAATCAAATAAAACCAAAGAAAAGCGACATCAATCTGTATGCTATAATATTGACAACTCCATATATACTAGCCTATAATGATGCACTGATAAAACAAAAAGTACTATAATTAGGTAAATAAGTTCAAAAGTACTTTAATTTTGATAAACACGATTTCATCATTTAAGTTGAGATAAACTAATAAATAAAACCATGACAATATGTGTAAAGTTATGCGTATAAATTAGAGTTATTTAAAGATCTTAGCTTCCAATATAAATTTTAGGAATTTGCAGGAAATCTAGTCGACTAGTACAATTTTCTTTAAGCAATCTACGAATCAGACAGATCATATACTTGCTAGGCAGTCCGTTTTTATGTCAGATTGTTCAGGAGGACTCTTAAACCTCTCCTACTATTAGTAATGCTTTATCTTTCGATTTGAATTAATACATTGTTAAAAAAAAAAAAAAACATATATAACCTTTCACGAAAAACAATGGCCACAGGGACGGACCTATGTTGTTAGTTAGGGGGGCCTTGGCCCCCCCCAAATTTTTTTTTTTTACTATTATACTGTATATATATATTATATATATTCTTGGCCAGTTGGCCACTTGGCCCCCCCCAACATATTTCCCTGCCCCCCCCTCCGCCCTTCTTAACTCTTAAGTCCATAAAAAAAATTTGTCATTAGTTTAGAAAAAGCCAAAGAGTTGCAGGAAGTATGGAGTACTTTTGTTTTTTTTGAAAGTTGAAACCCACTAGCTTTTGTTTTATTATTATTATTATTTTATTTTATTTGCAAATGTTGAAAGTTGAAATCACTTGTTGTCTACTTTCCTCCACCGGCTCCAGTGCTCCACTCAGAAGAGTAATTGAAGATTTGAACACTAAAGAAATTAAGCAAGCTCACTCCTGGTTTCATTTACAGAGTCACTCTTTTTGGACTCCTGAGTTTCATCATCTTCAAATCATCAATTTTCTGTTCTTCTTCAACAATAAATCTGGTAATTTTTTTTATTTTCTTGTAGCTCTGAATAATTACTTTGTAAATTTGTATTCTTATATATTTTGTAGAATTGTAGAAGAATGAATTTATAAATTTATTAGGGGTAGTATTATAGAATTAGTATTGTAAATAGTTGTTGAATTTTGAGAACACTTGTTTGAATTTTGAAATCGTAATTGCATAATTGCATAAATTAATAAATATGTTGAAAAAAAAAAGAGAGAAGGAACTAAGGAAGTTGAAAGCATATACATAATACATGGAATTGTATTCAGATTTAAGACATATTGAACTTGGTTAGTTTAAAAAGAAAAACACGAAAGTGTAAATAGTTTAAAAAATAAAATATTTTTTTGTAATTATAGTAGCATTATATATTTAATTATTTTAATGTTTAATTGACTTGGATAATTTAATTGTTTAATTGACTTACCAAATTATTAATATTGTGATTTGTGAATATTTGTGATTTCTGATTTGTGAACACAGGAAGATTGAACTATAGATCCTATAACGAAAAAGACACAAAGGATAGATAACTTTTTTAAAAGAAAAAATTCTGAAGATTCAACATCTCAAGTAAATTCATCTACAAGTATTGATCAATTGAATTCTGAGAGTCGTCCTGAAAAATCTCAAAGAATTGAAATCAATGAGAACTTTGACATTCAAGCATTAGAACGTGATCCGGGATTGCGACTGCCAATATGGAAGTGTCCTATTGACAAGCGTGATGAAATTAGGAGAGCTTATATTAAGGCTGGCCCATATCAATGTTTGCTTTCAAAGTATCCAAAATCGGGAGAAAAGCATGCTCGTAGTTTTCAAGCATCTTGGTTTAAATTATACCCTTCTTGGCTAGAATATTCTCCTAGTAAAGATGCAGCATTTTGTCTACCATGTTATTTATTTCATACTCAAGAGGGGCCTTCCGGATTGCATGCTTTTACAATCAATGGTTTTCGATCATGGAAGAAAGTTAGAGATGGAAAAAATTGCTCATTTTTAGCACATATTGGGAAAGATCTCACCTCCCCTCATCGAGATGCCGAGAAAGCTTGTGCGGATCTCATGAACCAACAATCACACATTGCACAACATATTGAGAAATTCACATCTCAAGAAGTAGTTGAAAATAGACTTCGATTGAGAACTGTAATTGAGGCAACGAGATGGCTTGCATCTCAAGGATGTTCTTTTAGAGGTGATGATGAGTCAATAACATCAACAAATCGTGGAAACTTTTTAGAGCTATTGGGTATCATTGCCTCTTTTAATGATGAAGTAACAAAAGTTCTTGATAAAGCCCCACGAAATGCAACATACACATCACCAAGAATACAAAAACAAATTTTGCAAGTGTTGGCAACTAAAGTAAAAAGTGCTATCCGAGAAGAAATTGGTGATGCAAAATTTTGTATCATTGTTGATGAAGCTCGAGATGAATCAAAGAAGGAACAAATGTCTATTGTCTTGAGATTTGTTGATAGAGATGGGTTTATACAAGAGCGATTTTTTGGAGTTGTTCATGTTAAGGACACTATTGCATCAACATTGAAAGAATGTATCTTTTCTATCTTATCTCATCATAATCTTGATGTTCAAAATATTCGAGGACAAGGTTATGATGGTGCAAGTAACATGCGTGGAGAATGGAATGGATTGAAAGCTTTAATCTTGGATAAATGCCCTTATGCTTATTATATTCATTGTTTTGCACATCGATTGCAATTGGCATTAGTAGCTTCTTCAAAGGAAGTCATCCCTATTCATCATTTTTTCACTCATTTGAACTCCATTATTAATGTTGTTGGGGCTTCATGTAAGCGCAACGACCAGTTAAAAGCTGTTCATGCCTCAAATATTGCTCATTTGCTTAGTATTGATGAGCTTGAAAGTGGGAAGGGTCTTAACCAAATTGGTTCTTTACAACGGCCAGGTGATACTCGTTGGAGTTCTCATTTGAAATCCATATCAAGTTTGATGAGAATGTTTAGTGCAACATGTGAAGTTTTACTAAACATTATTGAAGATGGAACTACACCTACTCACCGTGGAGATGCCGATGCAGCTTATGAGGTAATGACTTCTTTTGAATTTGTATTCATTATGCACCTCATGAAAAAAGTTCTAGAGATTTCTAATATGCTCTGCCAAGCTTTGCAACTCCAAACTCAAGATATATTGAATGCAATGCATCTTGTGACATCTACTAAATTGCTTATTCAAAAATTAAGAGATAATGGATGGGATGAACTAGTTTCAAGTGTGAAGTCTTTTTGTGAGAATGTCAATATAACTGTACCAGATTTTGATGCTCAATATATTGCAAGAAGAGGAAGGGCTAGACATCAACAAGATGAATTAACAATTGGACATCATTACAAAGTTGATATTTTTAATGCGGTGATTGATTCTCAATTGCAAGAGTTGAACAATAGGTTTGATGATAAAGCAATGGAATTAATTATTCTTAGTTCATCCCTTGATCCAAAAGAAATGCGTTTAGCATTCAGAATTGATGACATTTGCAAGTTGGTAGAGAAGTTTTACCCACAAGACTTTGCAGATTATGAGATTTTACAATTAAGAATGCAACTTGAACATTTTGAACATGTGAAACAACTTCATGATTTTAAAGCACTAGAAAGCATTTCTGATCTCTGTCAATGGTTGGTGAAAACTAGAAAGTTGGACATCTTTCCTCTTGTCTTCAGAATAGTAACTCTCATCCTCACGCTTCCCGTATCTACAGCTACTACAGAACGATCATTTTCTGCCATGAAAATAGTCAAGACTACACTCCGTAACAAGATGGGTGATCAATTTCTTAATGATTGTTTGTTAGTGTACATTGAAAAACAAATTGCAAAACAATTTAGTATAGATTCAATTATAGATGATTTCCGTGATATGCAAGAGAGACGTTCTAAATTTTAGTAGATTTGTAATGTAATGATTTATTATTTTTTTTAAAGAAAAGAGTAATGATTTATGTTAGTATATATTAAATGAGTATTTTATAGAGCAGTGTATGCCACGACATCAGCTGATCGGCCCCCCCATCGTGTAATCCTGGGTCCGTCCCTGAATGGCCATGCATTGTTTAATTTTGTTATCGGCCCCATCTACTTTTGCATGCAGTCTTAACGCACCATGTAAGGGCCCATCAATTGGCACCACCGTACCGCAATATATTTTTGATGATTATATTCTACGGACTTCACTTTTTTTCTTTTTTTCTTTTTTTACCAGCAGCTCTTCTTGACCGCTGGTGCCAAAATTAAAAAGGAAGAATAAAAGATAAAAAGGGACCATTTCAAATTCACTTTGTATTTGACTGCATGCATGGGAGTTTCCCCATAAAAAGTTATATATATGGGAGCAAGATTATTAAATAAGAATCAATACTTCTGTACGAATGTGTTAATTACACAATTAGATATTATAAATTTTACAGTCATAATTATAAAGTAATTAAAAATGTTATAGGTGATTGGGATCAATTCTTAATTACTTTTTATAAAGGAGGAGTTTAGTGCCATTTAAACTCACTTGTCACTCCTAGTTGTTTTAATATACGAGTCGTTTAATTTCTAGCTAAGTACTTGCTATTTCTCAGTTTTGGTATCAATTAACTTAATCATCTACATTGATAAGCATCTTTCTTAGAACGAAGAAGCTAAGATGTAATTTGTAAAAAATAAAATATTGCATTAGAATTGTTTTGGTGATAGTTTGATTGAGATGATATTGGCAAGAATCGAATTTAAAATCTTTTACTATGAGAATTACATACCATTCACTCACCCTGATCTTTTTGGAACTTTATTGATTAGTATAAAGGTATTAGGATACGGTTATATTTGGTATTGAAAGTATTACTTTTGTCACACAATTTGCATTGATGAGGGGTAAGTAA
Organism: Ipomoea triloba; assembly: GCF_003576645.1. Taxonomy (NCBI): domain Eukaryota; kingdom Viridiplantae; phylum Streptophyta; class Magnoliopsida; order Solanales; family Convolvulaceae; genus Ipomoea; species Ipomoea triloba. The sequence continues at coordinate 23,295,432 of NC_044925.1, read as the reverse complement.
AAGGAAAAAAGTAAAACATTTTTTTGAAAAAACTAATTATCAATCAAATTTTGCTTCGTATATCTGATGAGAAATTCATAACAATAATTTAATTTTTTTAATTGTTTTTTTTTTTTTTTTTTGGAGTGAAATGATGAGGGTACCAACTAAAATCATATGACGATGATCACAAAAAATCACTTGAATACGGATCAATCTATACAAACAAAATACTATAGTAATTTCCAAATGATTGCCTTTGAAAAAGATCCATACATACATACAAACTGCTCAAAAATACCCAACAAAAAGCCAGTCCCAACTTCACAGCTCTATACCATAAATTGATCTTCCAATTGTTGAGATAAAGCTATAACTAGTAGTTCGAAAATACAACTTTATTTCTTTATACTTGCGAACAGCCAACATCATATTTCAATGGTAAGATACTGAACTGATCCTCTGAGCCGCCAACATTATCATATTACAAATACTGAAGCATGCATGGTGGCAAGATGAGATGAAGTAATGTTTACCTATTTGAAATAGGGTTTGGACCACTGGGAACTTCATGAGCGGCGGCATTGAAACCACTATCTCCCCAAGCAAATCTCGCCGCCGGCGCCGGGGAACGATAAATATTACTGGGAACCTTTACCTTTCTGCCCACTAGCCGCCGAGGGTTCTCTTCCGTGGATCTGAATTGAGCTTGGGCAAGACTGTGCTGCCGTTCATCCACCGCCATCGCCGCCGCGATGATGAGAAACAGGAGGGCGAGTGAAAAAATAATATTGGGTGAAATGGGAGTCTTAGAAGTCATTATTTTTGGAGTGGTAACGCCATGCTTATGATCAGAGCCGAAGCTACAAATTATGAATTCGATCGAAATTTTAGGTTGTTTGGAGATGAGAAGGAGAGAGTGAGTAAGATGAGAGATGCCGGGGAGGGGATCTTGAAAGTGATGATAAAGTTTGGAAAAGTTGGATGAATTGAATTACTTTAACGTTGTTCTATATCGTGCTCTCTGATTTTGCGTTTGCGAGAGAGAAAGAGAGAGAGAGAGAGAGAGAGATTTGCATGGTCAAATGTTATAGCAAACTTTATGGTCTTATGTGAAGACATTTACGTTTTATTTATTTTTACCTTGAGTAAAAGTTATATTAAATGTACTTTTATTCTTTTTTTATACTTTAATGTTCTAATTGATGAAAAAGTAAGGCAAGAAGTTTGTATTTATTTTCATTTCATTTTTTTCAATAAAATCAATACATAATATAAAAATTTTAGGAATTAATTTCTATTTGGTCATCTATCTTTAGTGCTGACGTTGTCACTTTTAGTCATTGACTATTAAAATGACTAATATAAGTCCCATGACTATTTTAGTTTCACTACTTTTGATCCTTTGTCATAATTTTTGACAAATCTTTGTTAGGGACGAGGGCACACTTAAAATTTCTCGTAATTCAACTCTAATTTAAACATTTTATAGTTGTTTTTTTTTTTTTGGCACAAACATTTTATAGTTTTTTAAACTCAAAGAAAACATAAAATTATATTCATCACGCCCAATTCATAGTGATGAATTAAGATGATGACCTTCGGCGATGAACATAGTGTAAATTATGATTTCCTTTAAGTTTGTAAGACTACAAAACGTAAAAATTAGAACTGGATGTTAAGAAAAAGTATGAGTTTGTTTTTGTTTCCGGTGGATATTTTTCAAAAGTTGTGATGGACGATCAAAAGTAGTGAAGACAGAATAATTGAGGGGTTAATGTTATTTGTTTTTATAGTTTAAGGACTAAAAGTGGTAATGTGCTAAAGATAAAATGAAATTAATCAAAAATTTTATTTTTTAGGAATACACTTATCATCATTTTGTAATTATCAACACTTCATCTAGTCGAGTGGCATTAGAATTAGTTTTAAATCTTGCTTGGCTTTTATGATGATATATTATGACTTTCAATAATCATGTATAATACTTATATAATAGTTAGTATCACATTTTAATTGTAGGATGTTTGAACTTGGCATTCCAAACTATCGCACAACATTTTGTAATGTCAAAATTAAAACTTGAATTTAAGGAATAACCTCAGTCAAGCTAGTCGTTATATTAACTTAATAACAACAATATTATAAATTCTTACTCAATCTCAATATTAGTGCTTACTTAGTTACTAGTTACTACTACAACGGTGTCACATATATTTTGATGGTACAAAGTGGAGCAAAGAAAAAGAGTAAGAATAAACGCGTTCCTCCCATCCACTTTCCGGTTTGCATCAAGCCCGACGTACCAAATATTGTAAAACATTCTCCTTTTTTGTAGCTTTTTGTTTTAAATAACATTTTCCTGTCTGCATTTTTGTGGCAATGCTTAAGACACACCAATTTTGGAAGGTCATATCAACCATTAAATAATAATTAAAAATAAATAAATAAAAACACTCAATCAAAGTAGCCCTGGTTAGAAAAAAAAAAAAACTGATTATCCAAATTAAAAAGCTTCTTTTTGAAACTGGTCAAAGACAGACCAACATATTTTTGGAAGGTCATATCAAAATTTCTGTAGGAGAAATATTTTAAAAAGTTACAACAAGGAAACAAAAATTAAAAATAAGACAAAATAAAACACACAAACAAAGATTTAGATATCAATTTTTCAGTCATTGGTTTGTAGATATGCACTAAGTAAACCATTTCTCCTGATCTACGCCAGTAAAAGAGCATTCCAAAACTCAATTATTATTGACACAGTCGCAGTTAACTCGAATTTCACGATCATCATCCACGTAGTCTTGGATGTTGCCAAGCTTGACCATGGACGCCGCAAACTGGTGCTCAAACACCGACGGCTGAGAGGCCAAGGCGGCGACGAGCGGCGCCGTTCTCGGGTCGGAGTACAGCAACTGGTCCGTCGTCAGAAGCCCCATTCCCTTCTGCAGATTCTTGTAGTACTGAACGTCGAATGTGTTGGGCGTGACGGCGTCAAGATTCACGTATTCCGACGCCCATCTGCACTTCCTTCGAAGATAGTTTAGGTAACGAGGATTAATTGTCGTGTCTGCTCCGTTTGTTCCGTTATAGTTGTATAGCCTGAACTGTAGCGCTTCGCACGCTGTTCTTCCAATCGTGTGCGCTCCTATAATCCAAGACCACAAAACAAAATTACAGAAATCTATAATATATAAACATAAATGTGCAGTTCAACTATTAATTTAGACTGTTCTGACCAGAAAGGACGACTAAGTCGAGGATGTTTAAGCCCTTGGACTGGTAGAATTCGATTAAATCTGTGATGTTTTCTTTGCCCATGGGGACCATGGAGTCTGCTTCCTTGGCAAAGGAAACGCGGCCGTCTTTCCGGCCGTAGGGGACCATCCAGAAGGGGCCTCCGACGGCGAGCGTGGCGTCTCTGGCGGCGACGGTGAGAATGTCGGCGCAGGAGACTGTTTTGGGGCACTTCTTCTCTACCTCTTGCTTGATGTCGTTGATCACCTCGAATCCCCTCAACGATTTGCTTGCATTGCCACTCCTCTCGCTTCCTTCATGGTTCAATAGAATGGAACCATCACACCCCTGCACCATACATTTATTATTATTATTTTTGAATGACGAGAGAAATAACAGCCAGTATCGAAGGAATCGGAGTAAACTCCACCAAATTATATTGTCTATAGTTGATCAGCTCAAACCAAGAAGTTAGGTTAATGATTGAGCCACTTTACTAAAAGTTGAATTTGAAACTTATAGTTAGTCTGATCAACTTATATATAATTTAATTTAGTATAGCAAATTTAATTTACCCTAACGGCGCAGTCATGGAAGTGCAACCTCATGAGTGCCGGGGCGAGGGTGTAATCCTTCTTGATCCACTTCTTGAGAATATTGTGCACAATTTTTTCTAGCTCCGGGCAGCTATTTGTGTAGTAGTTGAAAGACAATGATGCGTCGTCGGTGTAACCGGCGGCCGGCGTGCCTTCATCCGCCGACACACTCACAACTGTGAGGAAGAGGAGGAAGTTGATGATGATACAAGAGCCCTTCATTTTCACTTAATTCCCGCCCAGTTAGTTGCCAGCTGATCCAAACAACTTACGACAGACAGACTTTAATTTGGTGTGTTCATTATTGAGGTTTTTTGGTGTATATATACAGTTCAGGTTTGTTGGTCAAACATTAATTAAATAATTGTGAACTGATAATGGAAAAGAAATACGTGAGAAGCACCTTCTTATCAGTGTCATCAAGTGCATGACGTGCTGCCATGTAGAGAGGTCGGCGTTCAGGTGAATGAGAAAATGGATATTATATTCCAAGGATTGATTGAGAATATAATCTCCATCTGCTTCTATCAAGTCTTGGTGAGAGAAGTAAATATATATTGAGATGATATATGCAATGATAGAGAGATTTTTGTAGGTAATCATTATCTCAAGTTAGTAAAGGATGAAAGGAAATAAAGTAATTTAGGGTATTTATAGTTGCTTTAGTCGAGTTCAAATAATCCCCTGGCTGGATTGTAGAAATCTCTATTGCAAATTATATCGTGGACCGCGGTCCACATCGTTTTGATTAATGAAAACAGACAGATGAAATAACCTCCGTTCCGCGCCATTCATTTTCAGTTCATATACATTGCAGTTACATTTCAACACAACTGCATTTATATTTCGATATAACTACAGTTTCATTCGATAATATAAAAAACACAAATGTGAAACTGTTATTCAGTATCAGTTCATATACACTGCAGTTACATTTCAACACAACTACAGTTACATTTCGATATACTACAGTTTCATTCGATAATATAAAACACAAATGTGAAACTGTTATTCAATATCAGTTCATATATACTGCAGTTACATTTCAACACAACTACAGTTCATTCAATAATATAAAAACAAATGTAAGGCAGTATCTTTTGAGATGAACTGTAATACCAGTGACTACGGTCCACGGTATAACGACTGAATCTCTATTATGTGGGACAGCTGACTGCTCCATATCCAAAGTCAATGATTGAATCACGTTTGATTAAAGAATATGAATGAATGAGTCTATTCCATTCAACCACACCCTAAGTTACTTAATACTAACAATAAAGATTTTATACTCATTCTTAATAAATATCTAACTTTGCACCTTCATGCATGGTAAGACCATTTTTGTTGGGTTAGTCTCCTTGCATGGAAACACACTTCTTGGGCTATGTTTGCTTGCTCCCTAAGCTGGGCCAATCTGAATCACTTGGACCCAAAGAGTATGAAACATAGGACTTCTCACAATAGTCCATAGTCCTTTGTTGTCAATCATTCAATATAAAATGTAATTGTAAGCCGAATAATTCGATTTTTATCAATATATATATAATGGAGATTCGAATTTTTAGAAAATTAATCTATTTAAAAATTAATTTTTTTCTCCATCCATTATTTATTTTGAACGTATAATATATCAATTTCTTCGCTTCACTACGAAGTTTCAGGAGAATAGATTGAAAGGATTGATGCCACTTGGCATCATCCTATCTTACTTGCAGTTACATCTGTTAGCATCTTATAGTTACAGTTGTTAGCACCTTTCAGTTACATCTGTTAGCATTTGTTAGATTTCAGTTTTCCCTCTCCTCTTTGTATATAAACAACTATCTGTACTAGCATTCAGTTTTAATGAGAAAATACATGGTTTTCTTCCTACTGCGACTTCTCTTTTGAGCTTCGTAATATGGTATCAGAGCACAGAAAATAGGAGCTCCTTCATCTTGCTTCAATGGCTGCATGGCCCCCAATTAGTACTCGATCGACGCCGGTCGACAATGCTACAGGAAATCCGACAGCAAATGCAGGCATAGGAAACACGGCGCCGGCTTCCTCCGTTCCGGCGACAGCAACCAGATCAAACAATAGTGAGGTAACCTTTGATCCTCAAACTCAATCGAACCCCTATTTCCTACATGCCAATGAAAGTCCAGCTTTAGAACTGGTATCCTTCCCCCTAGATGGTTCAAACTACCACCCATGGGCTAGGGCTATGTCCATGGCCCTATCTTGCAAGGACAAAATAGCCTTTGTTAATGGCACCATTACAAAGCCTTCCACTGATAACCTAGAAAGATATCTTGCTTGGGAAAGGTGCAACAATCATGTATGTTCCTGGATTGTTCGTACTCTGACTCCGACAATCGGCCAGAGTGTGTTATGGATTGACACAGCGTATGGGATATGGAATGATCTCAAAAGGAGATTCAGCAAACAGGATTTGTTTCGGATAGCAGAGATCAAATGTGCGATTTATCAAACCAAGCAAGGAGAGAATTCCTTGAATGAGTATTTCACTAAACAGAAACTTTTGTGGGATGAACTGAGTATCCTTAGGCCTTTGGTGAGTTGTGCTTGCAACACTAGATGCGAATGTGGAAAGAAAATTGATAGCTTAAATGAGCAGTCAGAGATGGACAAATTGTCTATCTTCCTGATTGGCTTGCATGAAAGGTACACAGGAGCTAGAAACCAAATTATGCTGATGAGACCTTTGCCAGATGTTAATGAAGCCTACTCTATGATTGCGCAACAAGAGAGGCAATTTTTTATGGCTAACAATGGTTTTGGAAGTCAATTATACCAAGCAGGGGAGAGTAATGCTGCTGGAAGTGTTTTTTTGGCCAGAACAGATGGGAATTTTCAGCAAGGGTTCAAGAAAAACTTGTCAACTAACAAGAAACCTGTATGTACATTTTGTGGTTATACAGGCCATACTCAAGACAAGTGTTACAAGAGGCATGGCTACCCACCAGGCTGGAAACCAAGACCAAGAAACCAAGCCACAGCAAATCAACTCCAAGTTCCATCTGCAATACAGCAGTCAAATACTGATGGAGGAATGTCTTTCACCCAAGATGATGTCAAGAAGTTCTTGGAGTTCATGCAGAATAAAAGACCAGCTAGTGAGAGCTTGAGTACACCTTTGGAGCAGCCTTCACAAGCTCTTGTCAACACTATATCAACTGATTTTCAGAATGAAGGTATGCTGCCTTCACTTAACTCTGTCAAATATGGTAGAAGTGACTGGATTGTAGATAGTGGTGCAACACACCATATTGTGTGTGATCTGGGATTGTTGAATAGTCAGAAGAGGGTTTATAATCTGCATGTTAATTTGCCAAATGGTCAGCAGGCTGCTATTACATTCACAGGATCAGTCCACTTGTCTGATAAGTTTATCTTACATGATGTGCTTTATGTTCCTGGTTTCCATTATAATCTGATCTCAGTGGGCTCTTTCATTAAGAACTCACATCATACTATAAAGATGTACTCTAACCAATGCACTATACAGGATGCTACCCATGGCAAAGTGATTGGAAGGGCTGAGCTGCAAAATGGATTATATCACCTTGTATTCCCTGTTTACAATTCTATATGCAATTCTGTTTCAGCTAGCAATAAGTGTACTCTATGGCATGCTAGATTAGGGCATGCCTCATTTGCTAAACTACATGTTTTGAAAGGTTTAGAGCCTATGATTCAGATTAATAAAGATTTGGTTTGTGACAGTTGTCATTTTGCTAAACAAAGAAGACTCCCTTTTCAGTCTAGTGATTCTGTGTCAGCTAACCCTTTTGATTTGTTGCACATGGATATATGGGGTCCCTACAAAGTGGCCACAACTCATGGTCATCATTACTTCCTCACCATTCTAGATGACCACAGTAGGGCTGTGTGGGTATACTTGATGAAGCTGAAATCTGAGGTTAGGAGTCTAATTACTGGGTTTTGCAGCTTGGTTGAGAATCAATTTGGAACAAGTGTGAAGTGTATAAGAACAGACAATGGTATGGAGTTCAATATGGTGGATTTTTTCAGACAAAAGGGAATTGTACATCAGACATCATGCACTTACACACCTCAGCAAAATAGTAGGGTGGAGAGGAAACATGGTCATTTACTATCAACTGCAAGAGCTCTTAAGTTCCAAGCAAGTCTGCCAGACCAGTTTTGGGGTGAGTGTGTCTTGCATGCTGCTTACATAATTAATAGACTTCCATCTGCTGCCATCACCAACCAGATTCCCTACCAAGTTCTGATCAAGAAAACTCCTCAATACCAACACTTAAGAGTCTTTGGATGCCTTGCCTATGCCACCACAGTTGGGCCAAAATACAAGCTAGATGCTAGAGCTAAGAAGTGCATCTTCCTTGGTTGTGCCAGCAACACAAAAGGTTATAAAGTATATGATCTTGCCTCCAAAGAACTGTTTGTGTCCAGAGATGTAGTTTTTTATGAGCATGTATTCCCTTTCCAACAAACCAACAATCCAGGGGTTGAACCCTCTCAGTTCATACTACCTACAATGGGCAATCTCCCTATTGAAGTCCCTGAGATTCCTCCAACTTACAGCCAAGTTAGTAGCAGCAATGAGCAGACTTGTCTACACCATGGTGAGGCTCCTGAGGCACCTATTCAGCACCTAGCCACCAATAGCAATGAGCAGCAACAACAGCCCTTGTCCCCTCAGAGTGAAACTGTTGAGCAGCCACCTGAGGTGACACATATTTCCCCAGTTACCAGAAGGTCCACAAGGCATAAGCAAACTCCTATTTATCTGCAAGATTATGTGTGTCAGAGTGTAGTAGTAAAGACCTCTCCACATCCCATTTGCAAAGTGATGGATTACAGAAGGTTAGCACCATCCTTCCAAACATTTGTTATGAATATTACCTGCCAATCTGAGCCAAAAACCTTCCAAGAAGCAGTCAAACATGAGTGTTGGAGGAAGGCTATGCAGGATGAAATCAATGCCCTGGAAAAGAATGACACCTGGCAGCTAGTTGATCTACCCCCCTCTAAGAAACCCATTGGTTGCAAGTGGGTGTACAAGATTAAACATAAAGCTGATGGCACTATAGAAAGGTACAAAGCAAGGCTTGTGGCAAAGGGTTATAACCAAACCCTTGGCATTGATTACTTGGATACATTCAGTCCAGTAGCAAAAATGACCACTATCAGGACCCTCCTAGCAGTAGCAGCAGCAAAAGATTGGCATCTACATCAAATGGATGTCAATAATGCCTTTCTACATGGAGACCTAGAAGAAGAAGTATACATGCAACTACCCCTTGGGCTGATTTCAGGAAATATGACTGGTCAAGTGTGTAAGTTGAATAAGTCCTTATATGGATTGAAGCAAGCTAGTAGGCAGTGGAACACCAAGTTGAGCATTGCATTACAGAGTATGGGGTTTAAGCAGTCAGTGCCTGACAATTCTTTGTTTACCAAAGGTACAGGAGATTCTTTTGTGGCCTTATTGGTTTATGTAGATGACATTGTGGTTGCTAGTGTTGATTTGGAGGCCATTCAACAAGTCAAAAGTCAGCTGAACACAAACTTCCAAATAAAGGATTTAGGTCCCTTGAAATATTTCCTTGGTCTAGAAGTAGCAAGACAAAGAAAAGGTATTGCTGTGAGCCAAAGAAAGTATGCATTAGAATTGCTTGCTGATACAGGGTTCACAGACTCAAAACCAGTTCACAGCCCCACAGTTCCCTCACATAAGCTAAGCAAAAAAATTGGAAAACTACTCTACTTAACAATCACTAGACCTGATATAAGTTTTGCTACACAACAATTGTCTCAGTTCCTTGATAAGCCTACAACTCTACATCTACAAGCTGCACATAGGGTGCTAAGATACATTAAAGCTGCTCCTGGCCAAGGACTATTTTTTCCAGCCTCCTCTGATCTGCAGTTGAAGGCCTTTTCTGATTCAGACTGGGGAGCTTGTGTTGACACAAGAAGGTCTGTTACTGGTTTTTGCATATTTTTAGGGAATGCCCTTATTTCTTGGAAGTCAAAGAAGCAGCCCACAGTCTCCAAGTCCTCATCAGAAGCAGAATATAGAGCCTTAGCCGCCACAANGTCCTCATCAGAAGCAGAATATAGAGCCTTAGCCGCCACAACTTGTGAAGTTCAGTGGCTATCCTTTTTATTGGCAGATCTTGAAGTGCACAAATCTGAAACAGCAGCCATATACTGTGATAGTAAGTCTGCTATTGCTATTGCAGAGAATCCAGTGTTCCATGAACGTACGAAACACATAGAGCTTGATTGTCACCTGGTCAAAGAAAAGCTAAACAAAGGCATCATCAAGTTGTTTCATGTTAGTTCTGAAAATCAGTTGGCAGATACATTCACTAAGACCCATTGCCCTAACTCCTTTTATAAATACATCTCCAAGCTTGGCTTGTTAGACTTGTACAATCCAGCTTGCGGGGGGCTTTCAGGAGAATAGATTGAAAGGATTGATGCCACTTGGCATCATCCTATATTACTTGCAGTTACATCTGTTAGCATCTTATAGTTACAGCTGTTAGCACCTTTCAGTTACATCTGTTAGCATTTGTTAGATTTCAGTTTTCCCTCTCCTCTTTGTATATAAACAACTATCTGTACTAGCATTCAGTTTTAATGAGAAAATACATGGTTTTCTTCCTACTGCGACTTCTCTTTTGAGCTTCGTAATACGAAGAACCTGAATGCACCTCGACAGCTAGTGGACTCCTTATATATTTATTTCATAAAATAATCATTTAAAATGTCATTTTTGTTAAAATTTCCAACAATAATGTACATTCATTTAGTAGCCTATAAGTCAATTAAGGCATATCTCGCACTAATTTGCCTTATCTATCAATCTCTAGGTATAAAATAAGCTATTAAGTTTGTGTTTAAACTTATAATGTACATTAGTACTTTAGTATCATATATGAAAATATTAATTTTCACGTCAATGTTAACTTCAGTGTACAATTTTTGAAAATGATATTTTTCGTTAAAATTTGTTTCTTTAAAAAAAAAAAATACAGCTTAAGGTTTGGAGGTTGAACCTTTGACTATAAAGTTGGTGTCAGTTTACCACAATTAAAACATGTTATTTTCCTGAAACGCTACCATTAACATACCAAATAGCTAGGATACTAAAAATTTGAATTTAAGTTGACTAAATTAATAATAATCATGATCATTGTTACCATTTATAACAATGGACATTTTTAGTATTTATAAAGTAAGATTATAAAAAATAGAATAGGAAACGATATGATCCGAGTTAGAAGTTAATGAGAAATCCGAATTGGATTCTCATCCACCAAAGGGAAGTAATAAAATAAATTTCAAATTGTGTCGTGTGTTTGCATGAGAGTCTGTAAAATTATATTGCACCACGAATTGATGGAAGGAAGATTGAGCGGTGGGCATTTTGTACCTCTCTCTCTTTCTGTTTATCCCTGAATTCATCTGTGCAGTGTATCCCAGGCCAGTTTGTTAGGGCGTAGGTTCCAATCTTAGTCTCCCTCCGATCGAAACACAAACATCAATGGGGTAGTTAACGTTAGGTTCTTCTAATCCAATTCCTGATTACCGGTTTTTTCTTCTTTTCTTTTTTCCAGTTGATGAATGAATGAATGTTAGTTTGAGGGAAATTTAATTTGCATGCATCGTCTTTAAATTCTCCTTAGCTTACACAAATTAAACTTTGCTGCATCTTAGCTTCTTTCAGGCGATGGGTTGGTTTGTTTTTATCCTTCCATCATCGTCTTCCAATTCCCTGGATTATATTGTTAGTTGTTTATTGTGCATTGGAATATAATTGACTGGGAAAATATAATATAATATAATATAATGGCCTCTTTTCAAGTGGAAGTCGCCTCCTCCTCCTCTTCAACGTTTGGATGCGTGATGAGAAATCACAGCCGGCGCGACCGTTGCAGTTCCGGCGGGTCCAATTCTTTCCCGGATAATCTCAAGGATTTGGTGCATTCTTGTATTTCCGTCGAGCCCAGAAAGTCCAACGCCGCCGAAGATTCCGACGAAAATCATGTTAACCCGACTGTGGACCTCACGGATTTGTGGGTTCATAAACCGCAGTATCATACCGGGAATAACAATAATAATAATAATGGTGCGGAAGAGAATTCGAAGAGCCCGAAGAAGAGCTCCGGGAGCGGCAAAAGTGGTTCTGAGAATTGGGAGAGAGCTCGGAAGAAAGTTTTGTCGGGGAGAAAGGAAGACGAGGACGGGTTGGAGGCTCCGAGGGTGGTGTCTTCAATCGTGAAAAGATGGAAAGATTTCGAGGCGGAGAAGAAAACCCCGCAGCCCGCTAATAGCTCCTCTACTTGCTCCACCAGGACGAACTCGGCGACGACGTTGATACCGGAGAGCGTGGAGATCCTGCCGGCGCCGGCGAGCTCCGTGGCCTGCGACGAATCTTCGGACGGGACCGACACGCCCACCAACGACGACTCCTCGTGCGTGGACTGGGAATCGGACAGGCGGGTGATGAGCGCGCCGCCGTCGATCCGCGGGAGAGATTCCGATGCGACGGAGAGCGAGAGGGTGAGGGTAATAGATATTATCAAGAAACTGACATCTAGCGGCGGCGAGGAGAGCCACGACCGCGAGCACAGCGCCAGCGCCGCCGCATTGAGTGAATCAGTGCCGCCGCTCCCCCGGGTTAAAACTTCAGCGGCGGAGCATGGCTGTTTCTGCCCTCTCGTCCCCTCGCCCCGCAAGATCAGAGGCCGACGGGCCTTCAACGACTTGCTTATGCAAATGGAGCGAGAAAGAGTGAGAGAGCTCGAAGGTCTTTCAGGGCGTAAAGCCGTTTCCAAATTCCAGCAAAAAGGCCGCATTCAGGTAACTATATAAATATACAGTCCAACTAAACTTATATATATAATAAAACTTATCTTCTTATTCCTCACTTCAAAATCAGGCTATGTTGAAGCTTAAGCTTCTAAGACGCGAGACGGAAGTGAAAGATTCAGCACCCACTAATTGCATGTCGCCTCAATCAATCAAATTAACTCAATCTTCTATAATGCATCTCAGGTACATTTGTTAGGTTAGTTGCATGTGTTGAGTATCTCTCATATATAGAATTAATAAAAAGAATAGCTTCCCTAGCTATTGGGGACATAATTAATTAAACACTTCGCTGAACCAGGTAAATCTTGTGTTACTCACTTTATATGGTATGTTGTTATTGTTTATTATTCTTGTTAATCTCAACATAACATAATGCAACTGAGCTGATACAAATTTTAGGGAGAAATTCAAAACAGACTCAAAACCAACCTGCAGCTCCAAAGAAGCTGCTGCTGCTTCTGACAGCCACAGCCCAGAAACATGCAGACCTGGAATTCCCACTTGCAAGCGCAAAAAAGACACAAAGGAGAAGGAGAAGAAGGAGAAAAAGGAGAATGGCTCAACAACATCAAAGCAGCTTCAAGAAGAGAATCATCATCCTCGTCGTGAAGCCGCAACTGAGCTGCAATCAAGTCAATGCAAAGACATTATCAAATCTGATAATCAAATTAAAGTTTGCCAAAACTGTCAACAAACTGACTCCAATGTTAGTCCCAATCAAATTTCAAAGAAACCCAGCAAAACGGAAAGGTTGCAGGTAGTGATCCCTAAGCTAACAGAGCCTGCAGAAACAACAAAACCTTCCGGCTGCAGCAAAAGTGAAGAAACTGGGAAAGAACAAAGGAATAGCGTTGAGTGGACGAATAATGATTGGGAAGAAAACGATTGGGGCTGGATAAGAGACTTTTCCCAGCACACACACAACGGGTGGGATCAACTACGCCTCCATTTCCAGCCTCATCTTCATCAACAAGATTGCCAGAAACGAGTTTGTTGTAATGAGGAGGCCAGCCAGGAGTGGATTAATGATGTTTCCCGCCCACGCAGCGAATGGGAAGATCTCAGGCAAGCAAGATATCAAGAGATGCTTGACCCTTACTTCAATAATGACTTACAAGAACTGCTCCAAAGGTACGCGCTCTGCTCTGATACCAATTGAAAGAGACGTTTTCTAACTTGTTCATTACTATTATATAAATGTGTGTGTGTGTGCAGGAAAAGCGTTTCCAATTTTCTTTTAGGTGGTTTGCGAAACAAAATAGATCAACTGATGATATCTCGCTCGCAAAAACAACCACCCACAGAGGATCATGAGATAGAGAAACAAGTGACAGACAGCAAGGGAGAGAAGGTGGCAGAAGAGGGAGTTGAGAGTGGTGGAGGAAATGGAAGAAAAACTTATCAAGAAGAGGACGAGTATGGAGATGGTAACGATTCCACCCACACTTGGAGCAATAATCAAGAATGTGACATGAGGGATGAGTATGATCAAATGCCATCAACCACTTTACCTCAATTCCAACCATCCACCTTTTTTACCCAAGAAAATGTGAGTCAGTTATTAATTACCACGTACTAACCTGAGCGTGTGCAAACCCTAGCCGGCAAAAGGCAATCAGCCTAAATTGTTTATAGTGGATCAGTTTAAATCAAAATGGTCAATAGATCGTTCTGGCTGGTAATCAAACTTAATTGTTATTAAATCAACCGTCTTACCTGATTGTGTTTATAATATAGGAAATGAAACTCATACATGGACTAATGGGGCATATGGAGCAACTCCATCAAGAGATGTCGGAAATACGAAGAGCAATCATCAACTGCATAGACATGCAAGTGAAACTACAGAATTCGATCAAGGACGAGGTTGTAACCGCGTTTAATCAGTTAGGTAAGCTTTATATATATATTATCCCAGTGTACACAATTAACCTGATTACCAACTTCATAATCCAGATTATTGTAAATATCATATCCTTAATTTCAACGCAGGTAAAAAAGATAACGTAAAGTCCCCCAGCGGTGATGAATGCAAAAGCAAACGGAACTGCATTATGTGCCACGAGAAGCTAGTCAACGCTTTACTGTATAGGTAATTCTGCAGTCTCGCTATTATCTAGTTTAAACTTTTAGTTGAGACAAAAACACTTTTATATGTTGTTGCGGTTTTCAGATGTGGACATATGATCACGTGCTACAAGTGTGCCCAGGAGTTGCAGTGGGGTGAGGGGAAGTGCCCGATATGCCAAGCTCCAATCGTGGACGTTGTGCGTGCATGCGTGGATGCATGAAGCTAAGGACGAATTATATATATGAATATATGATGATGAGCTTAAATTCTCTAGATTTAATTAATTGTTGCTGTATATATTATTTTTAACTTTAATTCCAGTCCCGCAAATAGGTTGTTGGAAAAGACCAGACTGACACATAAAAATACACTTAATCTTCATTGATATACACTAATCAAATCATTCTTAATTGCCCCCAACAACAAATTCTACAACTCTTGTCTTTTTTTCTTTTTTCTCTCTTTTTTTTTTATCACTTCGATTCTTGTAAATATTGGTCCATTTTAATTTTAATTAATCCCTTAACTATTGTGTTTTATCAATTAACTTTTGATTCTCGAAATTCAAAATCAATTAGATCTAATCATCAACTATTAAAAATACAATATCTCTTGTAAATACAATCATTATACTAAACTATGGTCTACCTTACAAGAAAGACGATTAATTGACATAAAGTTCATTTTTAATATACTGAATGTTTATTTTTTAAAAATTGAATGTTCATTTTTTGGTGTATTCAATGTTTATTTTAGGTATATTATTAAACAATAAATTTTTATTGTATTAAAATAAACATTTATCCATATTTCAATGTGGATCATGGTCCATTGGATAATTTGCTTTGCAAACAAAGGCAGACCGGAATAGTTTTCTCCTTGTTACAATATAATATCTGTTCATAGCTACTCGAAGAGTCAACAATTGACTCCACTAAGGCTCGAATCCACTCCCATCATCCATGTGAGAGTGTTTTCCGGGACAGCGAGTGCCACTAGACCACAATAATCAATTACTTACAATATTGTAGATTTGTAGTATTGCATATAAAATTACTTCTGAAGGATAAAATGTAAATTCTTTCGAGGTTAGGGTATCACTTTAACCAGGCAAGCAAATGAACCGTAGTCGACCATGTGAATTGAAGTGTGCCTAAAGAATTGTGTTAGGAATTATGTTACCGTACAAATAAGAAGTTGAATTATTTTACAAAATGTATAAAGCACAAAACACAAATATAAATTCGTTGTTTATAATATGTGCACGAGTGCGAATTTAGGAATGGGGTTAAGGTTTTTTTACTCTAAATCTCAATTTTTTAGTTGTTTCTGTTTTTTACACAGCTATATATGTAAAATTAAATTTGAGATCGAAGAAATAACAATTTCGTCTTTATTCTTGACGAAAGTTATGACAAAGGACCAAAAATAACTTGACAGAATAGTCAAAAGGACTAATAATGGTCATTCTTATAGTCCGATGACTAAAAGTGATTATATGACTAAAGATAAAAGACCAAAAGTGAAATTAGTCCTAACAAAAACAATAATAATATAGCAAGGACTATAACCTTTTTTGTTTAACTTAATACAATAAATACTCTATAAATCAATACTTGGTAAATTTCTATTACTATTTCTTTCCCCGGCCAAATACTGTGCCTACTGCCTGCCTGTTAAAGACTTACCTGACGCCAAGAACAGTTGTTGAATTTGTCTTGTTATATAATTGAGAAGATAAACAGCATCATCACCATCTTGTTTTGTATGTGATTTGACTTTCCAATTTGGAGAATGGTTGAATTGAATGAGTAATGGGGACATGTGAGGTTGTATCCACTCAAATACTCAAAGTCAGACAGTGTCACCCACTCCGATGTTGATGGCGCCGATCTACGTATTATATTGCACTACGATTCAATATTTAGTAATCGCCGTTGATATCGCTAGCTGTATAGTATTACACATTTCCACATCAATCATCGTACACATAATACTAACAACAAGTTTAGTAGGAGCGCCACGTTAGCCTTGTACGTCTTGAAAACAAAAATCATATTGTTGATGTTAATTTATCTAAAACTTCAATATTACTTTCTAAACTTTAGTTAATGATTCAAGTTCCAAATTTAGTGATTCCACTTTTATTTTGACCAAATTTAAGGTATTTTGGCTAATAAGTACCGATTCTTGAAGGAAGAAGAGGAAATTCTTTTGTAATAAATGACCACATTGACCTTATGTTTGTCAGAGGTTTGACGGTATGGGACACCGAAAGACTAAATTGGATATAAAAAAAAAATAACAGAACAAGAACTTAAGTAGACAATTTTGAAACAATAGAACCAAATAAGTCAAATCAATATAATTAAGGGACCATTTTGATAATTTATTCAATATCATTCCAACTATATTCTATGGAATGTATAATTCCATTGTTTAGTTTGAGGAAATTGCAATTCCTAAGGTCACCATAATTGCAATTTCACGGGTGTGGAATTATATATTTTTTTGTTTCTGTATTATTTATTTATTTCTCTGTTGTTTTATTGGCTGCGGTGGAGGGTAGTGGGTGAATATAATTGCAAAAAGAAAAGGGGGCTAGGAATTATGATTAGGAGGACTATGATTGCTTGCGGAATCAGAATATGCTGAAATACATACACCACTAATTGGAAAAATAGGTGTTTAATTCTTTTTTTTTAAATAATGAAAAACTGAAGAAAAAACTTATGAAGAATTTATTTACATTTCATTTCTCCAATTTGAATAATTTATTTGACATGTTCTCAAATTTTGCACAAATCGCAGTATGGATAAATAAACCTACCATCAAACCTTAGCAACAATATTTTCAATTTTTATTTTGAAATTATGACATTTTATAATTCATTTATCAACACTTGATTTTCATAAGAGAATTATGGATGGAAGAAAAATATTAAGTTAATATACTACTGACACCGCTAAATTTAGTGATTGACTTCGCCTATAATATGTAAGTTTTCAAAATCAAAAATCAAAAAATTGTGAACGAGATGTGGTCATTCATAATATCTTGTCAGAGTTCAGAGCTGAAAGGAGTTAAATAACGTGAATGAGCTATGGTACACGTGTTCGTGTCATACAAATCCAACAATTTTAATTCATAAATATGCAATGGACGTTGATTAGTCATTTCACAATAATCACACTAATTAAAAGTTTATTATTATCAATCATTTCAATGGTATGGATTTATAATTGTAATAATGGATGGCAAGACCACTCAGCTCATTTCCACCGTCAACACGCCTTAATCCATCGTAAGGTATAAACAACAAAGAAGGCGAGCAATTTTAACCACGGGAATCAGAATATATTTTTAGTAATTATAAGGTTTTAAGTTTCAATTGTAGTGAGAGTAAAATATTAAACTGATTAGTTATAATTAATTAATATGACTGGATTTTAGAGCGTGTAAGATAGACAACATAGCTTCAATTTTTAGAGGACATAATATTTATTTTTGACCTAACTAAGAAATTTAAAAAAAAAATCTACAAATTGAGCATGGCAAAATCATTATGTTTTCTCAATCGCACAATGATATCTCAAGCCCTGAATAGGTAAAGATAACTTGAAGTAAAAATCATATATTTTACGTATTAATTTTAAAGGTTGCACTTATACTTTTGGTATGACCTTATTTATTTTTAAGAATGAGACCATAAAAATTAAAAAATCGGCCCTGTTAACCAGTTATAGACAATTTAGTCTAATTTATATCTTTATGATCATTTATCATTTAGGATCACAATGCGTGATTTACTATATCTTTATGATCATTTATCAGTTCGGGTCATAATGCGTGATTTACTATGTCCTTTGTGATTATTTATCATTTGGGGTCACAACACGTGATTTACTCCATGCACATTTTTAGATAGTATTGCCGCAAGACGGCAGGCTGCAGCCAGATGTACAAGCATCACTTGCTCTCATGGCCAGCTTTGGTCTTGATAGACTGCATGGTGTGTTTTGTGTGTAAACACGTTTCCCCTACTTTATTTTCAAAGAGAATATTATTTTTAGTGCTTTTAAGTTATATATATGTGGTGTGAAATTAGTTCATTATTTTTTATTTATGTTGTGTTTTTAGTTTTATTTGACAAATATTGTTTGACGGAAAAATACATGAGCACTAATTTTGCAAAATCTTTTTATCAATTTTCTATAGTATTTTTCCTCTTACAAAATGCTTTAACCGAGTTACTTCATTCATAACTTAAAAAGTGTGTTCAAGTCAAAAATATTTACAAAATTAATTAATTCTCACACTTTTTTTTTTTAACTTGGAATAATATGAGTCGATCAAAGTATTTTGTAGAATGAAGAAGACTATCCAAATGATTAAAAAGATCTTGCCAAATTTAGGGTTCATTAATTGTGTTTTTTTGGTTAATCATTCAATAATTTCATTCCGGCAAGACTAAAAATGCTTAATTTTATACCTCCAACAACATAAGCTCTGATTTTACACCATATATATAACTTATGGACTAAAAATATCATTCTCTTTTTTTTTTATATGAAAAATATTTATATATATTCCTCTATAAATTTATAGAAAGTTATATATATATATATATATATATATATATAATTTTATTTTTATTTTTTTTGAAAATAAAGAAGCTAATTCATTAATCATAGGCTGAAACGTTTACAATAAAGATCGATGGAATGATCAAACTTTCCTTACAGTCAGACATATAAACAATAGAAAACTTGATTCGCAGACTGTTTCACAAATTTGAAGCTGAATTCTTTGAAGGAACTTAAAGCTTCTTTAATGATTTGGTCAAACGTACCCAAGACTGACACTGGTTGAATAGTCTTGCACACCTCTTGAGTATCTATTTCAATTCTTCTATCCATTGACAATATCTCCATGGCCATTCTTCTATCCATTGACAATATCTCCATCGGGCTGAACTGCATATCATAGTTCATAGGAGTCTTTTTTTCATTGTCATGTTTGTCACCCAGGATGAGATTCACGTACGCTATGACTAGTTTTATCGTTTCACGCATTATGAAAAAAGAACTCGCCAAGTAAACGAGAGAAAGAAACTCATCAAAACAACAAGAGCAAAAAGTTTTATATTTATTACCCACTTATAAACTTACACCTTTCTCAACGAGTTAAGAAAATAAATAATACTCCGTATAAAGTAAATTTAGGGGAAAAAAAAAAATTAGTACTCCGATCCGTATCAATCTTCTTGATGCTACTAACCATTATTTTGATTGTGAACAAAATTCAACTCAAAATGGAGTATGACTCTAATCTATTGGTTAATACACAAACACCGAAAACTTAATTTCACTTCGAATGTCTATAGGTTAGGTATTTATTTGTCTTATTATTTATGAAATTTAATCTCATCAGTTTATAAATTGTAATATAATATTGTGTATTTGGCAAAAAATAGTCAACGGGAGTAGCTTTAATTGAGCTCAAGAAACGAGTGTTTCAGTATACCAAAGCAAATAGAAAGCGACAAAGTACACAATGTTTGGTTAGGTGTCACCTCACCTTTCAACACCAAAACATGACCACTTTTGACAGTCCTTGATTTCCAAAAAAAATTTTAAAAAAAATGATAAAAAAAAGTTTTTCAATGTCATCGAATTATGTCTTAAACTTTTTTTTTTTTTTTAGTAAATTATGTGTTAAACCTTAGGAGTACATAGGTTTATGAGAAAATAAGAGTATCCCCAAGAAAAGTTCTTTGGAAGATACTAGTGCAGGTGTGCATCGTGCAAGTGCACGCATCAACTGAACGCGTACATGTTCTTATTTATTTATTTTTTAAATTTCTTGTAAAATTTTTTTCATCTTCTCTCTTCCCCTTTTTTCTTAGTTATATTGCAAAAATCTTGTAAAATTTTGGACTATTACTGTTTCTCTAAATTGAGCCAATCTAATTTCGAAATTTAACATTAAAATATATCTTTTTATGCTCAAGAAACACAATTCAAATCTAAACCCTCAATGTTCGTTATAAAAACTAAACCCAACTAATTCCTAGAAGCATATTTTAAGTGTGGTTTCTTATTTACTACATTAATGGCCTAAAATCGTAGCCACATAATTAATAGCTTTATAACTTTCAACTACTTTTCAACTTTCAGTTAAGTTTGTTAAACATAGCTTAAGAGTTTCGTGTCCTTCCGACTGAACTAGTTATATATGTCTGTGGTCGGTCGGTGCCATTATATTTGTACGATTTATTGTCGCATTTTAAATTAATTAATTTTTACTGCTCCAGTGGTTGATTGCCTATCTTTCTTTCTTTTTTTGTTGCAAATTTATGGACTTGCAAACAAACATAGTGTAATTAAATAAACCATATAAAATTTAGTCATTATGATTAGGAGGACTATGATTGCGTGCGGAAATAGAGTATGCTGAAATACAGACACCACAAATGTAATAAAAAAACACACACAGACACACAATATTCCTTTAGTAATTGAAAAAAGAGATAGGTATTTATTTTAAAATAATTTGAAAAATAGGTCTTTATCCATAATCCTCAAAATTTGAGTGTCAATTTGAAGCTATATTGGAAAAATAGAAAAATGATGAAGTGAACAAACTATGAAATTAATTTTGTTAAAAAAAAAATCCTTTAACTATAATTTTGTTTTTAATAACAACCTATCATAGAGAGATACAGATGATAAAAGTAATAAGGAAACACACCATTCAAGGTAATGATTGCAAAGAATCTGGGATTGCATTCAACCACACTATTCAAGGAAGCGATTGCAAAGAATATGAGATCGATATATTTTCTCCTCTATTGTATTATTTTCTTCCGTAAAAACTCCTATATATATGTTAAGCTAATGAACTCTCTTTTGTCTCACGAGAGGCTATGATACCATAAAGAAAAAACAGGAACTTTGAATAAGCTTTGTAAATGTAATTGTCTCTATTCGACGTGAGAAGAGAGTTCATTAGCTTAACATATATATAGGAGTTTTTACTGAAGAAAATAATACAATAAAGGAGAAAATAATATAATAAAGGAAAAATATATCGATCCCATATTCTTTGCAATCGATCATTTCCTTGAATAGTGTGGTTGAATGCAATCCCAGATTCTTTGTAATCACTTCCTGGTGTGTTTCTTTATTACTTTTATCATCCGTATCTCTCTGTGATTAGTTGTTATTAGTTTTACATTTGATTTTCACCATTAAAATTAATTATGTTCCTCTAATTATACAAATTTTATGATTAAATCAATTGTTGGTCAATTCAACGGAAAATGGAGTTGCTCAAACATTTTTTTTTAGGAAGCTGGGTTTAGATTATACTCTATATGAGATTATTAATAAAGTAATATATTACATTAATATATTACGTAACAAGTGTTTGTTTTAAGTAATATGAAATTTTAAGAAAATATCATATGTTTGCAACATAAGCTTTTTCTTCAGAGATTAGGGAATATATAATTCCTCGAGTTAAATAAATTATTTTTAAATTTTTAAGAACAATTTTATAATTTCGTAAAATAAAATTATTGATTATTTTGCATCACAAAAGCTAGGGGCTCGGCTCATTTTCCTAGTAAAAGGTAGGTCCTAAACTTCTTTAACCTTTTTCTTCCTCGTTCATGGGTTTTTAGTCTTAGGTCTTCCTCAACTGATTTTTTAGGAGATTTTATAGATGTGATTAAGAAATAGAAAATGACAGTAGATAAAAAAAATAAAAAAAAAAAGAGAATAAATAGGGATCGCACTCGCCTGGGCATGAAATTTGCGCGTCACACACGTGAGGCGCAAATGTGCTCTCTCCAGTGGGTCCCACTGAACTGCCAAAAATCACCATCTTGCAAGAGAAAAAACTCTCTGAAATCCCTCCCGTCACATTTGTTAAAAATAACCTTAAGTTTTTATTATTCCAAAATCTCATAAATAACACTAATGGGGATGGCTGTACTTTTAATTTTAATTTATTATTATAAAATTATCATATGTAATTTATTAATTTTAATTTAACCATATTTAATTTTATAGCTTTGTTAACATTATCATATTTGATTTTTTGTTATAATTTTTATTCCATTAGATTTAATTTCTAAAATAATTTAATAATTTGACAATTTTAATCTTCTATCCTTCCTCCCAAAAATGCTCATAAATGACATAATATATAAATATTAATTTTTAATAAAAAAAATCAAATTATCATTTATTATGTCATTTGAGTGTTTTTTCAACAACAAGAAAAAATTAAGATCGTAAAATACGAACGGTCTAAGAAATTTACGTTAATTTAATGAAGATTGTAGTAATGAACTAAAAATAATAATAGTAGTAAAGTCGTGATACTAAATATGGTTAAATTCAAAATCAGAGATTAAATTTAATAATACTACAATAATTGTGGAACTAAATATAAAATTACTAATGTAAATCAAGATATGTTAGTTAGTATATAATGTTAACCAAAGACCTTGTGATTTAGTGGCACCCGGTTACACCCCTGGACAGAGTAGCTATGAACAGATACTACATTGTAACATAGTCAATAGTACTCAAAATAACTGATACATACATATTTTGCAAATCACGGAATTACAATTCATTTTCTCATTAATTCTTTTCTTCGAATCAAACACTCTGTTACATTTTTTGCGGACACTAATGTATAAATATTTATAGACATATAAACCAATTGAAACATATCTTGCACATATTTTTTTCACCAATCTCTTGATAAAAATGGTGAAACACTTAAATTTGAAATTCAAATTTAAAAATAGAAAATGATACTTCCCATGCCACATTCTACTTATAGAAAATATGCGAAAAAGTTTTTACTACGGAGTATTAAATATAGTTACTGTACCACTTTTTTTCGGGTACTTTGGTTATGTATTTAATTTAATAATTTTAAAAAACGCCGAATATATATAAGTTTTATTTATCAGATAATGAACAGAAATAGATTGGTAAAGCTTGGGTCAACATGATCTGACATTTAGATCTAGTAAGTTCTGGTTGCTAAATACTTAAATTCATTGGTCTTATATAACATGGTATATTTAATATTTAAGGAGAGTTAAAATGGATAATTGTGATTAATTTAATTAATTGCTAGGAAGCTAAGGGTTTAGGTTTTAAAGTGTATGAAATTAAAGGTGCAAGACAGCACAATTTAATTGACCATTTTGCAATTATTTAACGTTGCCACCTCCAACAACCGCCATCAAATACCACCTTTTTCCTTAGCCTCTCCAGCCAATGCCACTCCATATTCTCATTACTGCTAGCTAGCTCTCTTCATATTCCTCCTAATGCGACCCATACACTATTATTGAGCTTTTTTTGTTTTCTTCTACGTGGCCTTTTCCTCTTCCTCTTCTTCTTCTTCTGGAGGTTTAAGATAAATTAAAGCTAAGGTTTTGTAATACGGAGGTTTCGTAGAATGTTGTTTAAGGAGAGGGAGAAAGGCGGTGGCGGGGAAAGGAAGATGTTTGTCGGGGTGGTTTGGAACTGTGCGGCGGAGCTTAAGATTCTTCTTACGGCTCTGCTATTCCTCTTTTCAATCATTACGATTCTTCAGTTTATTCCGGCTCGGTTTAGTTTTTCCTCAGCCGCCGATCTGAGATCTTGCTTGTCAAATCCGCCGCCGGGGTTGTCTTTCTCCGCGGCCGTTCAGTCTAATTTGACGGTTTTGAATGCCACCGTGGTGCCGCGGCGGGCGGCGGCGGTGGAGAGAGATGAGGTTCTTGGGAACGGGGTTGTGAAACGGGGGTTTAGCGGGGTCGGCTCGGCGGCTTATAACTTTGTTTTGATGTCGGCTTACCGGGGCGGCTACAATACTTTCGCCGTGATGGGTTTAGCTTCGAAGCCGCTCCACGTGTTCGGAAAGCCGAGTTACGAGTGCGAGTGGGTCCCGGCGGATAAGTCGCAAGATTCGCTCTCCGTGCCCGGCCAGAAGATCCTCCCCGACTGGGGGTACGGCCGGATATACACGGCGGTGGTGGTGAACTGCACTTTTCCGTTCCCCGTCGGCGACTCCGACAGCGGCGGCAAGCTCCTGATCCACGCCACCACCAACGGCGGCGGCGACACCAACCTCAACACCACCGACACCTTCGAGGCCGTCGTGGAAACGCCGCCGGATTTCTCCAATTTCACTAAATCTTTCCAATCTCCGCCCAAATACGATTACCTCTACTGCGGCTCGTCTCTGTACGGGAATCTGAATCCTCAGAGAGTCCGGGAATGGCTGGCGTACCACGTCAGAATGCTGGGCGAGAAGTCGCATTTCGTGATCCACGACGCCGGCGGCGTCCACCCGGCGGTGATGGAGGTTCTGAAGCCGTGGATGGAGAAAGGCTACGTCACGCTACAGGACATTAGGGATCAAGAAAGATTCGACGGATACTATCACAATCAATTCCTCATCGTCAATGATTGCTTGCATAGGTACAAATTCCAGGCGAAATGGATGTTCTTCTTTGATGTAGACGAGTTCATCTTCGTCCCCAAGAAAAGCACTCTCAAATCCGTCCTCGGTTCCCTCTCCGGCTTCACTCAATTCACAATCGAGCAAATGCCCATGTCCAATAAGCTCTGTCTCCGTGAAGATTTCGGAAAAACTTTTAGGTATAGTCTAGACTGCTAAGTTGTTTATAGCTGACCAGATTAATTTTATTTATAATTACTGAATTAATTGTCTGACCAACTTGACTGATATTTTGTTTTAATGAATTGCAGGAAATGGGGGTTTGAGAAGCTGGTGTACAAGGATGTTAAGAGGGGAATTCGACGAGATCGGAAGTACGCGGTGCAACCTCGGAATGTTTTTGCGACAGGGGTGCACATGTCGCAGAACACGGTGGGGAAGACGACGCATAAAACGGAGGGGCAAA
The DNA here is from genome assembly GCF_003576645.1 of Ipomoea triloba. NCBI lineage: Eukaryota > Viridiplantae > Streptophyta > Magnoliopsida > Solanales > Convolvulaceae > Ipomoea > Ipomoea triloba. Next base: position 23,269,720 of record NC_044925.1, on the reverse strand, counting down.
TAATGTATTTCCATTACCACGGGACAATTGCGGAGCGGCGGGAGCCTTGCCGGCAACTGGTCAACACGACAAGCCTCACCGTTGACGGAATCCCGTATGTTCTGGACACCACAATGCGGGATGCTGCCGGCGCCGTTAAAAGATTCGAACTCAAAACCATTGGGCCTAGGCTGCAGAAAACACGGCAATAACCTTATTACCCCCAAAATAATCAAATCTTTATTTCCACTTCCCACATGCCACCTTTTCCCCTTTTTGTTTTTTGTTTTTCTTTTTTTTTTTTTTCAAAAAAAAAAAGAAAAAAAAAAGAATTCTCTCAAAAAAAAAAAGAAAAAAAAAAGAATTCTCTCTCTGGGTATAGCCATAAGCCATTTGTTTATTTCTGTGTATGATAAATTTTCAGAGTTGGGAATAGAGTAGAAACGGATACATACCGCTGTTTTGATTCATCCATAAATTATAGGATATTATATTCTTTGTTTATGTTTTTCCAAAAATAATCTTCTTTTAATACAATTATTATTTTTTTCTTCGCATGCCTAGCTGGCATGATTGATTAGTGTCGGTGTAGGGGACCTATGTCCCCATTCACCACCCCAAAGTGCGGTGGCTGATACATAAAGTGATGGAATTATTTTCTTTTTTTTTTCTTTTTTAATAAATAAAATAAAGAAATGAAAGAAAAAGTGATTGAATAGGGACCTTATATCATATATTCTTTGATTCTTCTTTATTAATTATGACTATAGATTCCTAATCTCCTTGATGCTTTGTTTGTGGAGGAGGAATTGCATGTATTAATCAAGGAATATCAAACATTAAACTACTTCCTAATCCGTATGATATAAAAGATTGTAACTTTCTTCATGCTCATAATCTATATGTCTTCAGAAATGAAGAGTTATTTGTGCAGGCAAAAGAAATATTGTAACCGAAATGTATAATTTTGTAACCGAAATGTATAATTTAATTGTTACTATGTAAAATGATATGTAATGTCATCATAGTGTAACTGAAATGTATAATTTAATTGTTACTATCTAAAAAGATATGTAATGCCATCATATAAAGCGTGTGTATATATATATATTAATTTAATTTATTTATTGTGGATGCATGAGAAAATGAATAATTTGTGTGATTATTTTGGAAATAAGTGGCTTAAACTTTTCTAGTTGTACAAGTATATAAATAATTTGGGCACGTAGCAAAGTTGGTTGACAAAACATGACATGTGGGTCACGGAGAAGAGTGGATGGCATTGGGGGATTTCTCATCATAATGTAACTACACTGTACTGTTTGGTAAAGGGCTTTTTATTATAATAATCCAATTGAAAGATAAGCATTCTTGCCAAGGACCTTGTAGTGGCATCAAACCCTTCCCTTTTTGTTTTTTATTTTTTTCACTTTATCTTTTTTATAGAAATTTATTTAGTTATTTTAGCAGCGAAAAATATATATATATATAAAGTTTATGGATAATGACAGTAACATTTCCTTGAGGAGATATTTGTAAACTCAAAGTGGGGAGCAAAAGCTGTTTACAGAAAGAAAGAAAGAAAGAAAAAGAGTAGCGCAGTTGAATGATTGTGTGGTGTGAACTTATTTGATGTAAGAAATGAAATATTATGCTCTCACAAATCGTTTAATTAATTCTTAAGTGGTAAATTATAACAAAAATATATGATCAAATCTTAACATCATCAGTGTAAAAATTACAATTAATGTGGTGGACTTTTTATAAGTATCAGAATCTAGTCCTTCAATTTAATGAGCCGTTGAATTATCGTGATTTACTTTATCAATATCATGAGTCTTAAAATAAGATAATTTCTCTTTTTTGAACAAGAAATGAAATATGATAATGTCGGTCTGATGTTATCTTGTCTTCTTTCAATGTGGGTTTGTGTTGAATGTTCCAGAGGAAGCCAGGAAGGGATGTGGAGTCTCTGTTTTGAGCCACCAAGGATTAAAATTTGATACCAATGAGATATCAATCAAACAATTTTGAAATTGAGAATTAATTATGGAGATGTCAATATAATTTAGAAATCAAGAATGAATTTTTTTAGTCAAATAAAAAAATTATGCACTATGTCTTTATATATGTTCTCCCTCTCAGGGCAAAATGCAAGAAACAGACTGCTGTTGCATTTGATTCTAACAGTCAGTTTCCTGCCTACACACATATATATATATATATATATATATATATATATATATATATATTAAATAGACATTGAAAGCACCCCCATCTGTCTATTGAAAATTGTTTTCTTCTGGCCTGCTCAACGAATGGAGTGTGATTCTCGTATTTAAAGATCATGAATTTAATTATTGAATCACCAACATATTTTTCACTCGAAACCATTGCACTAGGTCTTTTTAGTGCAACTAATGCATTTTACATCTCATTTGTGATTTGCATGCTATTATAGAAGAGTAAAGTTTACACAATACAAACCCTCAAGTTGTAATTCCAAGTTTCACTCCTCACTCAAAGTTTTTTTTTCCTTTAAATAACATACCAATTTGTAAGAATATATTTAATTCATTAAAAGGGGTAATATCTATTGATTTAGTAAAAATAATAATTTTTAACAACCAAAGAGTATAATATATTTAACCAATTTAGATGAGTTTGTACACTACCAATTATGTATTGATTTGGATCGAATTTTGGTGATAAAACATTAACTTTTTGGACTCTAGCTGATAAAAAATATATTGAACAGATAGTTAGATACATTGTAAGTCTGATATGATAAAACTAAAAAAAAAATGTATTGAAAAAAAATGTATTGATTTGGTAAGTCGGGATGATAATGAAAGTGTGGTCCCCATCAGACAGGAGATTGACGGGTGTCGTGTGGTGGCCTGGTGGGCCCCTTTATTTACCTACGCATCCGATGTATCATAACGTTCGTTTGCTTTATTTATACTCCGTATTTAGTAACGTAGTGCGACTGCTATTAACGTTTTCTTAATTTCCAAAAAAAAGAAACTTTTTTTTCTTGGTTCCAATTTATTATTTTAGTTAATAATATAAAGAGGAAATAATTGAAGGACAGATATTGAATAGTAGTAATGCTTGAACGGCTAGATTGAAATAATTTCGTGATGCATCAATTCCGGCAGCGATGGTGGGTGGCGTCATGATGGGAGCACCAAGTTACAAAAGGAGGTTAAAATTATTTATAATTCGAATGAAATTAATGGAAAAATGTAAATATTTAATAAAAATAATAAACACGAATATAGAAAAACAAAAAAAGAGGGGCTCACATGAAAGGAAGTGGGAAGACTGCATGAGTGTAATGATTTGTATTTGGTATAGTTAGTGTATAACAGCTGCGGGAAGGCATCAAAAAGTTTTATAATTTAGTGATATTAACTTAAATTATATTATAAAAATAATATATATATATATATATATATATATATATATATATATATATATATTTTCGCCAAGCACCTTTTACTCAGATGACATGTAGTGACTCTTCCATATGGGAGTGCATCCGGGTGTCACTAGACCATAAGATCTTGGCTAGCACAGTAATAATTTAAGCATTGTAATAATTGCAGCATGAGATGACTAAAATGCAATGTTATTTTTTTATTATTATTATCAAAAAGGATGGGGGACTACACTTGATAATGAAGTAGCAATAAGTGTCGTCCTAGAAGGATCTTCAATTCCTTAGCTTTAGAATGCCCAAATAGTGATCTCACAGCAACAAGAACAAGAGCACATTAGCCAGTGGAGCAGCCACCTCATCATGCCATTATCGTCTTTCACCAACACTTGCTATGTGTATTTCAAAAAAAAAAAAAAAAAACTATAGCTTAAAATTATAAGTTCAATTTTAAGGATAATAATTAAGCCCAATATAATCATAGGAAAATGAAAAATTAATGTTAAATCAAGCTCCTCTTATCCAGGTAACACTGACCCAAAACTCACTCCGTGTTCTTCGCTGTAGTATTACTCTTTTTAACCCCTCTAGGCCTCTACTATTTTTCCATCATTTTTTTTTTTCAAAAATAATTTTGACATGAGTAACCCCTCCATTTGCCACATGGCATGTAAAAATGGTTTTTTTTTTTTTTCTTTTCTTGGAACCTGGGTGCGGTCCAAATGATCACTGGATTGGGTTTGGGGGGGGGGGGGGTATTACAGATGATAAGCCCGATATTTCTTCAACATGGACAGCTGGGCGATTGGAAAATCATAGATTTGAAATGAAGCTCAAAGATTGGGTTTTTGACTTGGGCCGTATCCAGGTGACAAGCCCAATCTAACTTTCACCTGTTAATTCTCTCTTATCAATCCTGGGATAAAAACAGTACTTTCATAAAAAAGACAGTAAACAATATGCTCCACAAATAAAGTGTTGATAAAAATTAAACTTTTGACTATTCAGATATGAAAAATCATGCTATATTCACTATGCCAGTCCTTCTAACGCTTCAATGTATATTTTTAACTATACTGTACAAGGAATATATTTCCACACTTTTGTGCACAAGGGATCTAACTCGACACTTTCGCCAACTCTAGCCCATATCACTGGAGTGGTGACTTTAGGTCAGGTCGTATATTACTTAGCTAGCCCCGCATGGCGAAAAAAATACTAATTAATTTTTATTTTTCAATTTATTTTGTTTAGAGTTATTACATTTATCAATATTTAATTAAATATAACTCGGCCCAGCCCAAACTAAACAATAAAAATCTTAGTTCGACCCAGCCATATCTCAATATAAAAAATCTTTTTCTTCAATTTATTTTGTTCGCTCGTATGTATTATATTTATCAATTTATATATTTATTTTTATTATAATAAGTTAGAAATTTAAAAATATTTATTTACATTTTTATTATAATAATTAATATTTATCTATTATAAATTTTACGGAGTAATTAATTTTTATGTTTATTTTTAATATAAATAATAATTTTTATCACCATTATACATAATTAATATTTTATAAAGAAAAATAACTTTGTAATAGAGTTGGTGTTTTAAAAAAAAAGAATCAAATAGGAAAAAGTGTAATATTCTTATTTTACATTTGATTATTTTCTATATTTGTACGTTGTACCGTTTAAAATTATTTTATGACTTTAAGTCATACGCAAAAAAAGAATTTCAAAAAATAATTTATTTTCTAAAAATATTTTTCATGTACGTACAAAGTCAGGAATACTAGTCCAAAACGGTAGCCCAAATAATAAATAAATAATAAACTTTATATTTCAAAGAACAAGCTAGGAAATGCTAAGGTGAATAGTGTAGCTAATGGGAGTCGACCCTTGGTGGGTGGGTTGAAACAATGGACAAGAAATCACTGGATTGTGGCACTTGTATTGATCAAACCGTAATGTCTTAAAGGAGGCCGGGCACCCTCTTTTATAATGTTCAAGAGCACACCATGTCTTGCCAAGTGTACAGAGATGCTTCACCCTTCATGACCACCATCCACGTGTCCATGCCATCCTTACGTTTGCATCAGCACGTTTTCACCACCCTACCCATGTACATGTACACCTTCAATACTGCGCCCCTCTCTGGTGGTGGGGTGTCGCTGCCACACCATGGGGCGTACAGCGTACTAGGCCTGTTGGGTGCCATGGCCGAAAGGCCACGACGTCGGTCAGTCGAGGAAAGTTTGTAAATCTATCAGCCCTCGAAAGTTGGGCTGCCGTTTTGGACCAGTATCCCTGCTGTTTCAGATGGAGTGGCTTGGTGTGTTGGGACATATGTGGCAAGTTGGAGGTCTTAGGCTTGATTCTTGTTGGTTAAATCCTTTACTATTTTACTCTAGGCCATGGTGTGGTGCGCTGCTGCCTTCACCTGGCACCCCCGTCGCGAGGATTCCAACAAACTCCTTCTCTCTCCTCTTTTGGGCCACCATGTCTTCCCTCTTCTCTTTTGGGCCAACATGTCTTCCTAATCCAATAAGTCTTGGGCCAACTTTTTTCCTTCATCATCTTCACTTGAGTCAAGACTTTCCCAATAAAATGAACTTAGAGTCCCATAACCCCATCATTTTCAAACCTACATTTCAAATTCAATTTTGTTTCAGTAATCTCTTTATTCACCAATCATATATTAACAAATCGGTTCTTCTTGTCGTGGACCAATTTTGTCGGATTTCCTCCACAAAAATCGAAATTACAATCATCCCATGTGCTTACCTAAGAAACCAAATTAGCACTCTAATGATTGATTAAGCTTGCATGCATGATTGATTCATGGCTATTAATTAATGCAACGTTGTTCAACCAACTAATAATTAATATTCCCTATTAGTTAACGTTACTAGTAGTATCAATATTCTACTACTCCAAGTAACTAGCTGAATTGTTAATTTACCCCTTCACGCAATAATTTACATCACATTTTCACTATATTTTTTCTGTAATCTATTAACTCGAGAACCAAAAAAATAGATGTATCAATGATTAACAATTGTATCTATTTCATCTGTATAATTGAAGGATATATAGAGTATCATTTTTTTTTTCTTCTGAAGAACAAAAAATGTTTTTTTTTTTAATTAAAAAATAAAAATGTCATTTTCGTGGTCTTAATTAAAAATTGGCGAGCTGGGTAAAAGTGGAAAAAAAGAAAATTCCAGGTCATAATTGGTGGCAGTGTGAGTAAATACAGCGAAGAACAGGGTGTAAGTGAGAAGGGGGAGGGGGGGCTTGACGGCGTGAAGTTGTAGAACCAGCGAAGCCACGTGAGTAGGCCAAACCGTGAAGTTTATACCGTCAACTCCCTCTTCAGCATCCAATGGCCAATTGTACTAATTGCTTTGAAGCGACAAACAAAATGGATCTCTTACAGATCACCATCCACCTTGGGCCCCGCTTGGCTCCACCTTCAATACTGCCACCTTTCAATGGGTCCCATTTGCCAGCTGTCACCCTATCTCTCTTTTCTTCTCCCCATTATGCCCCTCCCTCATAAATCTTAGCAGAGCGTTTAGTTGGAAGGAAGGAATTAAGGAAAAAGTGAATTATAATTTTATGAAAAAAAATAATAATATGAGAATAAAGTAAATTTTTAAATTACATTATTTGGTAGGTAAATATAGAATTTTTAGAATTGAAAGAAAAAGACTAAAATGACTTTAGTAATAATAATAACAGTAATAATCACCAAAAGGATAATGTTGTAATTTTATCTTCTTTTCTTTTCCTCCTTTCCATTCACCATTGAATTGGAATTCATTTGGAGAGCACTATGAATTTCAATTCCACAAATGAAGAGAATTACAATTCCCTCCAACCAAACAATATAATTGTGATCAACATATAATTAGGTTGTAGTTGAATTACAACTACAGCCTGCCTAGCAAGTCCTAACAACGTTTTCTTAAAATTAAAACTCAACTAAATTAGTCTTAATTATACCTTTAGATACAACTATAATACTAATGTAGTATAGTAGGGAACACAATATTTGTCCAAAAAACAAAAAATTAATACCTTCTCCTATAATATTTGGTGGAGTTTATCAATTCATAAGGCCACAAGTATTAAGAATTGTAAAATCATATCAATGTCTATGGACATATGTGTAAAATTTTGTGTGCAAATAATGTTTTTAATTTCTTAATGCTCATATATATTGTGATATAAGCATTCATTCGATGAAATTTAACTGTAGTTATCATTTGAATGCTATTATTGTATGGCATGGCACGGACATCATTTTATTAGGTGTTACATTCTAAAATTATTATTGACATTTTATATATAATTTAATTACAATAAAAATGAAGATTGTTGCTGGCACGCAAGGATCGCTCTTAATTTATGGAAAAGATTATGATTAGGAAAACATACAGCGCAAGTTGGGAGGTAGACAGTTGGCATAATCGTCAATTGCAAATTATAATTTAGCATTTGGAGTGGCGATTTTTGTAAGTATTGCTGAGTAGGATAGCGGGCCCACGCACACATCATAAAACCAAGCCAGCTGCCAGTGTGGTAACGACCCAACAATCAGAGCGCTGAGGATTGAGCCACCATTGTTGTTGTAAGCCACAGGAACAGTGCACACATAGTTTCTTTTGAATTCTATTCAGTTTTTGGATTTGATCATCCATAGCGAAGATGAACTACTGGAAAGCTAAGGTTCTCCCAAAGATCAAGAAGGTTTTCGAGAAGAACGGCACCAAGAAGGCTGCTGCAGCTGAGGCTTGCAAGGCCTTCGATGACTCTAAGGTATCTATACTAAGATTAGTGTTTTGTTTTTTGTTTTGATTTGGTTTGGTTTTTCTTAATCATATGTATGATGATGATGAATACACAGGAGCAGTATGGGAAGGAGTTTGAAGACAAGAAGGCTGAACTTCAACCCAAAGTTGTCCAAGTCTATGAAGCTTGCTCCGCTGAGATAAAGGTCACCACTTTTTTTCCTTAATCCATACAAAAACAACTGTTTTTCCTTTTTTCTGTGGTCACAAATATATTTATAGAGCCTGGAGAAAATAAAAGAAAAAGAGATGGGTGGGTGTGGAGTAAGAAGTTGGGGGGTGTTAAAAATTACAGTGATTTTCATGTACTGTAATGTCTTTGGTACCATGATGTATGTTTTTCTATGTACATAGGATTTATTGGAGGTTGAGATTCAGATCCCGACAAATTAAATATGAAATGACTGATATATACCCTTTCGCTGTAAAAAACAGGGTTTGGTAAAAGAGCCAAAGGACTCAGGGCTGAAGAAGCACTCAGCTGATGTTCAGAAGCTCCTGGATGAGCTTGTCAAGATCGGTAATAATACTTCCTTTATTACTGCTCTAAACTGTTCTTACCCTGTAGTAGATTATATCGAGTACTGTTATTATAAAGTATAGAGGATAAGTGAGTGACTCGTCTTTATAAATATACTAGCTATGCTGTTTAAAAGCCGTTATTGATCTTCTTAATCTGAACTAATCAGTTATGTATAACCTAAACTAGTTTGAAACGATCAGCTATGTATAATTTAGAGTGATTCATCTTCTTATAGTTCTTTATTAGCTAGTATTACAAGATTAGATTTATACTGTGCGCATCTTTTTGCTTCGAATTTTCCTAGTCACTCAATAAGTAATAATAACAACTCGAATATATAATAATTATTGTATGTGACATGTTGGTGAAGATTTTCCGGGATCAAAGGCGGTGAGCGAGGCATGTACGAAGTTGGGGCCGGCGTACGTGTCGGGACCGGTTTTATTCATATTTGAGAAAGTGTCCGTGCTGATCCCGGTGGAGGAGAAGAAGGAGGAGGAGGCGGCGCCGGCGCCGGCGGAGGCGGAGGCTAAGGAAGAAACAAGCAAAGAAGTTGAGGTGAAAGCGGAAGAGATAGCAGCGGCCGCTGAGGAAGAACCAAAGGCGGCTGAAGCTCCACCGGCGGCTGAGTGTGCTCCGGCTACAGAAACAACCGCCGCCGCCGCCGAACCACCGAAGGCGGAAGAGAAAGCAGAACCCGCCGCCGAGCCACCCAAGGCTTGATCGTTGCAACAGGTGAATATAGTCATCAAACTGTTAATTTGCTCCGAAAAGGGACTTTTGTGCAAAAAAAAAAAAAAAATTCAATTTGTGTTGTGAGAAGACAAAACATTGTACTTTGTTAATTATTATTCTTTATATTTATTCGTGATTATATATATGTATAATATAAATTCTATTTCTCCTTTTTTACTTCTATTCAATTCTTCCCTTGTGTACTATAATGCTTCAACAAATTATTATTTTGTACAAATCCCTTTAAATTAAGATTATGGTTCATAAATTCTATTTCCAATTGTTTTATTTATTTGTATATGTAATTTCTTTTCCTTTTAAATAAATGACACATAAAAAAATATACTTTGTACTAATAATTTTAATAAAATGAACTCAAATTTTGAATATCTCTAGATACTTCATTAAGAAATGCGAAGCAATTTTCCTTCTTAAAAAATTAATTACATTCGATTAGTGAAACAAATTAAGATTCAATTAATTTTTACCGAGTGAGATTTAAATTCACGATTTTTATTTATAAAATTTCTTTTAAGTTGATTTAATGGAGGTCTTATCAATATTAAGAAATTGGTATTATCAAACTACTAATAAAACAAAACATACACTGCATTATGAATCAAAATTTAGATCATACGGAGTATTAGATTTGGATTTTGTGCAACATACTATGTAATTTGTATTAATCGATCTCTAAAGGTTGATTAAAATATTGTAATATTTGATTTAATTTATAGGTAAGAAAGTTACATTTTAAGGTTGTCAATGAGGTTGTCCCCTCCCCCACCCTTAAATTCATCCCCACACGTGTCCTAGTCTTCACCTAGGATGTAAAAAAAATTCTCTACTTTCATTCATTCTACATTTAAAATAAATAAATAAATAACTATATATATATATATATATATATATATATATTGTGGACATGCTGGGGCAGGATATGCTCTCTATTAGGACTCTACATAATAGAGTCATACTATAAGTCTCAGTCCTAGTTTACTTATGATTCTCTTGTATATATACTCTTGTATTCCTACAGTTATATCCGATGAACTCTAATACAAACATAATTGTTCTCATCTGGTATCAGTCGCTAGGGTTTCGTTCTTGTTCCCATGGCTGCGAATGACGGCTCTGCCTCTGAGCGGACCGTTTCAGATGTTGCTGTGAGTTCTGCGGCGCCAGCTCCCGTGTCGTCGCTCTCTTCTGCTCATCACTACATTAGCATCAAACTCAACCACCGCAATTTTTTGTTTTGGCGCACTCAGGTTCTACCGTTTCTACGCGGACATGATCTCATTAATCTCGTTGATGGATCGTGTATCTGCCCGCCGGAATTCCTCACTGCCGTGTCTGATGCTACCTCGTCCGCTGCTGCTACACGTGTTCGGAATCTGGCGTACGTCGCTTGGTTTCGCCGTGATCAGGAGCTGCTGTCTCTTCTCGTTTCTTCGCTGTTGGAGGAGGTGCTTTCCATCGCCGTCGGCTGTCGGACCTCGAAGGAGTTGTGGGATGCCATTGAGCAGTCCCTTGCTTCGGCCTCTCAATCCCGTCAGCTTCACTTGCTCAGCCAACTCCATGGTCTCCGGCAAGGAGATTCGTTGACGGCGGAGTACCTCGGGCGAGCGCGGCTAATTGTTGAGGATTTAGCTCTCGCCGGCCGGAATGTGATGCTGGAAGAACAGAATCTGTATGTCTTCCGTGGCCTTCGACCGGAGTTCAAGGGGGTGACGTCTTCGCTGGCGGTTCGGGGGCATCCAATGACGCTCCTTGAGCTTGCGGACTTGCTAGGCGCGCAGGACTTCATCGCCGGTGATGACTACGCTCTGCCTGGAGGTGCTGCGCCGGCGGCTTTCACTGCTCAGGGAGGTCGCCAGTCGCGTGGACGTGGAGGAGGGCGTTCGGCTGGAGGATCGCCGTTCGGCCGTGGTGGTTCCGCCTCTGCAATTGTTCTCATCCTCTCCCCATCCTTGTACCCGTTCTCGGAGGGGATTTTAAAATCCCCTTCATCCTTGTCTTGTTTACTCGAATAGTCGAATTTCATCCCATCCTTATCCATGTTAGAATTAAACTCGTGACCTTCAGATACGAAAATCATGCATCACTCATTTGACCATTCCTTTTGGGAGGGTTTATTTATTTTGTTTTTTTTTTGTTTTTTTTTATAGTAATGTTTGAGTTTGTATATCACAAGTTATTACAAAAATAAGATGATATGATGAAGCTTGATGTTTGATAGCAACACCTTATAAACATATATATCATGCTTCTACTTGCAAAAAACATTGGATGGATCCAATATACTATTTGATGTTTGGTTTTATTTAAAAAGTACGTACATCATTATCCATAGTTACTTGTCCACCTTAATCACTAGAGGTTTACCCAATCTTTTACGTACCCAATCCAAAATCTTTTTAAAATTCAATTCAAAGACTAACATTTGTTTAAGAATCATTGGGGCAGTGATATATGTTTAGAATCTTCATTTCTTTTAAGTAGTACAGTTATCATCATTTTATAATGATTTTTTTTAAAAATTAATATATATATATATATATATATATATATATATATATATATATATATATATATATATCTTTATTTATATATAAGAGCTTTCACTTACTATCCATATCAATTAATCACAAATTTTAAGATTTAATTATCATTTTAAAAGTAAGTCAAATTAATTCTGATCTACTTTATAAAACAAGATCAATTAATAGAATAAATTAAACTCTCTAAGTTGAGAGATCGAATAGTGTAATTGTGCCCATATATGAAAAAACTCCATCTAATAACCCCTTAAGCTAGTTACGTTATACATATGCATGTTTTAAAACAATGGCAACCATTGTTGTTGTGGTCTAGATTTGAACCTTTGAGACGAACACGGCCGTGATTACCTTCATTATAAACAATAATTATGGTTATCTTCCTTATTGACGATAGTTGTGGTTATCCAATATGAGGGATGATCTCTTACTATCATAGAAGATCATTGGCGATGGTCTTAAAGAAATTCTAAACGTAAAAAGTTCACATGACAACCAAATCAACAGTTACCTACTAATCTTGAAAAATTAGAATTTTAAAAATTCAATTCACGCATGTAAAATTAGGATAAAGTAGAATGAGAATGGTCATAAAATAAAAAGGCAAATCAAACCAAACAAGATTTCCCACACGCAAGAATTAAAGAGCTAAGCAGTTGACAGATCACATATTCCACAAACATAGCATCCTAATGGTCGAAGTTGGTGCAACTGATGAGGAAACAACTAACTAATGAATTTTGCAATAAATAATCCTCACACCCTTATTTCATCTTAATATCCTCAACTAACAGAATTTAATTTACGAAAATCGAAACAAATATGAAATTGTTTAATACACTTTTTTTTTTGAAATTATTATTATTATTATTATTTTTAAAAAAATGGTTTGCAGGCCAAGAATGGCCTACTAATATCTGAAATTGGTAGCTTGCTGGGAGAAGGATGTTATATCAGCTGTCCACTAGTCGCAATCGGTACAACTCATCCAACTATATATTCAAAATGCAAACAACAAATTAAACAATAAAGACTTCCAATTCAAATCTCAATACCAATTACCAAATACAATGAAAGCACCACACAATCATAAACTTGACATTGGGCTCAACACAGAAGAATTCGTCGTCTCTACTTGAGAGTGTGCACTGGGATAAGAACCAAACTCGTGACCTTCTAGTATGAGAATCATGCTCCAACTTCTCGTCTACCCCTTTATGGGCTACTTGTTTTTTTTCCCCCCTAATGTAATAATAAGAGAAATTCTATGTGTGAGATCACAATATCACATACTTTCTAAACTCAATAATTTTTTTTTTCAAAATTTATTTACTCTAAAAATTATATATAGTTTAACATTTAAAGAGAAAAAAAATAATTTTAAAATTTTAATAAAAGGAAAAAAATAAATTGAAAGAAAAACTCTTGTAGTATACATGCATGTTCAAATTGAACAAAATAATCATGGTGGGGATGATTGGATGAATAGAGGGGGCCGGAGTAGGTACCCATATCTCCAACATTTTGAAAGTTACACATACATACATATAAATAGATTAGGTCATACACTAAAAAGTAAAAAAGAAAAATAAAAGCTTTAAAAGTTAAAAGAAGACTATAAGAGGGCAAATTCGTGTTTTTTTTTTTTTTAAATCATCATTTTTTAATAAAAGGGAAATATAAATGATAAGTAATGCAAACAAACTATGAAAAGAAAATATAATCAAACCAGGGACAACCCAGTCAAGTGATCAAATTATTGACTTGATAACCAGAACGTTACAAGTTCAATTCCTGATAAAATAACTTAGTGATTTTTTTGGTTTGAACCGATCAACTATGAACAACTTAGTTATCAGCTAACTATTTGCCCATGTGTACACAAAAGGTTGACAGCCCCACAGCCAATTCAGAAGCTTTGGGACTGGGTGTATACATATAACGAACAAAGGCCCCTTAAATTAAATGCAGTATTGTTAGTAAGTTGAAAGACATGCATATGGTGAGTGGTAGGGGACGTGCCAAAGGGGCTCCAGCTGTGTCCGACCATGTGGTGTGTCGGGGTGTTCCGGTCGGACGGAAACCCACTCTCATCTCTTTCTGGATTACAATCCATTAAATTATATTATATTATATTCTCAACAGTCCCAGGAACAAAACATTCTTTTTTCTGTGTGCTGCAAACCAATTCCAACCACGAGCCGATAACTAAAAAAACCAACAGTTTGACGATGTTTGGTTGGGCCAACACCTCCAAGGAAAGAAAGGTAAAGGAAACAGAAGAGGTTGGCCCGTCTTTTAACTTGGACTTCTGTTTTATAAGGGACCATTACTTGTAGTCCTCAGAAGGCCCAATACAGTGTTGCTAGGTTTAGAAGGCAAATTATACTATTGACCACGGTATACATTAATCTAAAATAACATTCAAATTATGTACATATAGATTATTGTTAGCATATTATTTATGCTCAATTAATTGATTATGTACTCATAAATAAATTGAATGTATGTAATATGTTAACTGCAGCTATATAATGTAGTAATTGTAGGTAAATAATAAGTTAACTGCATGCGTATAATTTACTAATTGCATGTACATAATGTATAAACAGCATGTATATAATATATTAATTTTAGCAGTTGTAATAAGTATATAATTTATTAATTAAGGTCTAAGGCACATAATATGTTATATTTATTAACTAAATGTGTATAATATGTTTACTGCAAGTACATAATTTAAATATTATTTTGGAACAGGGTTTACAATGCAAGATGAACATTGATCCATAGTTTAAGCCTTTTAGATGAATTAACACCAAACTTGGGTAATTGATCATTTATTGTGGGTGATTAGGGAAACCGCAACCACTACTAGAAAGAGTAATTGCCAATTTCTATGCCTACGAAACCAGTGAGCTAAACCGGTGTGGATAGTAATTGACTATTTCTAATACTATAGAGAAATTTATAATTATTATAGTCATCATTTTATACATATTATCCATACCCTCACACCGAACTAATCCAACAAAAGCCACAACAGATGAGATCAAAATCTGGGAGTTGATTAATTGAAAGATAAGATTAAGATTAAACAAGACTAAAAGAGTGGTGTATTAACAAGTGATCATTGAATGTGGAAGGTATTGGGCTGTTTAGATTGGGCAAGCATTTGGACAACCTCCCTCATGGTTGGCCTCTCCACACTCTGCTCTTCCACACACAACATTGCCACAAACAACACTTGCATGGCTTCTTCAATTGGAACATTCTTTAGCCTCTCATCTATGATCCTCACAACCCCTTCTTTGCTGCGTCTTGTCTGCACTTTCACCCACTGCACAATGTCCATTCCTTCCTCCCCGAAATTCCCTACCGGTTTTCGCCCCGTTATCAGCTCCAGTAGCACCACCCCGAAGCTGTACACATCGCTCTTCTCGTCCACTTTCAGCGTGTACGCATATTCTGCATTTCATATGCATTTCATGTTAAGTTAAATAACAAATTTATAATATATAAACATAAATGTACAGTCCAACTATCAGCTTGCTGTTGAACATATAATATGCAAACATAAATGTACAGTCCAACTATCAGCTTAGATTTTTAGTATACCTGGAGCAATGTAGCCATAAGAGCCGGCAATTGCAGACATGCATTCTGAGGTTCCATTGTTCTGCAGGAACTTGGCTAGTCCAAAATCCGCGACATGGGCTTCATAATCAGAATCCAGCAAGATGTTGTTGGACTTGACGTCGCGGTGGATGATGAGAGGGGAGCAATCATGGTGCAAATAAGACAGGCCTTTTGCAGCTTCGATGGCGATTTTCAGCCTGGTTTCCCAGTTCAGGTACCCTCCGCTTTTTCCATGGAGGACTTCGCCTAAGCTCCCATTAGGCATGTACTCATAAACCAGCAAATTGGTTTCCTTGTTTGAACAGAAGGCCAGCAGCCTCACAATGTACCTGTGTCGAATTTTCCCTAATGTTTGAACCTCTGCTGACAGGCCATTATCATGGGAGCCTTTGCAGATTCCCAGGTTTTTCACTGCCACATTGTGTCCATTTGGCATTGTTCCTTTGTACACTACCCCTGCCCCTCCCCTGCCAATGATATTGCTGTCTTTTAAGCATCCCAACACGTCTTCGCTCCCGAAATCCAGTTTCTGGAAGGCTGTCAGCTTCCAGGACCTGGAATTTTTCCTCACCTCCCTTGTCTTGATCACTGCAAAGACGACGAAAACCAGGGAGCATAGCAGAAGCCCCATCGCGAATATCAGCTTGTATCTTGCAGGGACATTGGATTTGTTGCTTTGGTTTTTGAATTGGGACTGTAAATCAGATGAAGAGTTGCAGGGGATTAGGTAGGAGGCGCAGAGATAAGGGTTTCCGGTGAAGGAAGTGGAGTTGAAGAATAAGTACTGCCCGGTTTCAGGCACGGAGCCAGTGAAGTTATTGTGGGAGAAATCTGCAGAAGTTAGGCTCTTCATGGAGCCAATCTCTTCAGGTAGGCTCTGGTTCAAGTGGTTCCAGGAAACATTGAGGTAATTTAGGATTCGAATTCGGGCTAGTTGGATCGGGATAGGACCTGAGAGCTGATTCTGGCTTAAATCCAGGTAAGTCAGGGAAGGGCAATTGCTGATTTCTGATGGAATGTTGCCAGAGAAGTTGTTTCTGCTCATATCCAGCTTTAAGATTCCTTTTAGCCAGCCTATTTCAGAAGGAATTTGGCCGGAGAATCTGTTCCCGCTTAGCATAAGATTCTTCAAACCCGAAAAGTTTCCAATACTGGTGGGAAGATAGCCAGACAAGTGATTATTTGAAAGATTCAGGCCTTCCAGCTTGGAAGATGCTGAGGTTTTCTCAAAGGCAATTCTTCCTGTGAAGTGATTGTCCTGTAGTTCAACCAGTGTGAGCTTTGGGAGATAGAGGAATCCATCCGGTATCGGTCCACTCAGGTAGTTCTGCCCTATTCTGACTCTGGATAAAGTCTGACACTGTCCAAGATCATCAGGCAAAGGCCCAAACAGGAAATTGTCAAGCAGAATCAAGATTTTCAGTTTGTTCCCATAGCAGAGGGACTTTGGTATCTGGCCAGTGAGTTTATTGGTGGAAAGATCAAGCAAGATGAGCTCACCGTTCTGCCCGAGCTTTTGAGGGATGAAACCAGTGAAGTTATTCCTCCAAAGCTGCAAAGCCTGCAAATTGGGCAACTCTGCAATGGACTCAGGGATTTGGCCATGGAGTTTGTTGATGAAAAGGTTCAAGATGGTGAGTTGTTTGAGTGCAGAGAATTCGACCGGGATTTCCCCGGTGAGTGCATTGTTGGAGATATCCAGGGATTTCAAGCTGCCAAGATTTCCCAGCTGGGGAGGAATTGAACCATTAAGCTGATTGGTTTGCAGGAAAAGAGTGTCCAAATTCTTAAGGTTTCCCAGTGTTCCTGGAATTGGACCTTCCAGGCCACAGCTAGAAAGATCCAAATGAACCAAATTGGTAAGCCTACCCAATTCCCCTGGAATTCCCCCATCAAACCTATTGTAATACCCAAGCTGAAGCCACTTGAGGCTACTCAAATTCCCCAGCTCCCTAGGTATCAACCCGCGTAAATCATTCCCAGCCAGGGACAGAAACCTAAGCTGATTTAGCCCGCCATACCCCGGAGGGATTCTCCCCGAAAAGTAATTCCCCCCGAAATCCAAATGCCTGAGCTTGGTGAGCTTCGTAACCCCAACCGGAAGCGGGCACGAAAAGTTGTTGTCATAAACATCCAGCACTTCAAGCTCAACCAGACCGGAGAAATCCCAGTCGAGACATCCACTGAACAGGTTGTTTGATATGTTGAGGAATCTGAGACCAGAAATGTTGTGGAGATCCCCAAACAGGCTGTTTCCTGCGACAGACAAATTCACCAAACTCTGAAGCTCAGATATTGCAGGGGACAGAGGACCAGAGAGGTTCAAGTTGGAAACATCTAACGAAACTACTGATTTGTTGTACGAATCGCATGTCACGCCTGTCCAATTACATAGTTCCATGTAATTTGATATATTCCAGGTAGACAGACTAGGATCTGGGGCTTGAAAACTCTGTTTTACAGAAACCAGAATAGCAGCTTGTCTTCTAACAGACACAGAAAGACTGTCATGGGCTGAGGTGAGAAAAACAAGAAAGAAGAAGAAGAGTAGGTGCAGAGTGAGAGCCGCCATGTGGGAGATGAAAACTGAGAAAATGGATTTTTGCTATCAGAAGTATTGAAGAAGGAGAAGAAGAAAAGAAGCAGGTTTTTCTGGGTTGAAGAATTGGTGCATTGATGAGGTTATCAGCTGATAGCAGAAGAAGCAAGAATGGTGGTGGAAAGCTAAGGCCTTGGATGCTGTTGATTTGTTGCTTTGCCTTTTCCATATTATTATTTCTAGTTTTTTCTTTCCCATTTGTGCATTTTGGATTCATCATCTTTAACTTTATCAATGGAAAAAAGCAAAAGCAAAGTTAACATGCATACGCATAAAGATCATATCCATCCAGGACCCCAACCACACCACACCGTTTCCTTTCACTCACCATTCCTCCCTCCTCAAATCATCCTCCTTTTCACCTCAAATTACTCATTTACCCATCAATTAAACCTATCAATCAAACTGCAGACTCGATAACCACAATGTTCTAAGTTCAACTTCTGGTGAGTTTGAGTCAATATGAACAACATAAGTTGGTTTACCTCTTTAGTTTGAGTCGATCAACTATAACAATCTAGGCTGGTTTACCTCCTTGTGAATTGTGATTCTTTGCCTATCAGGGTCATAAAATAGGGTCTACCCAGTATACACCTTCGGGTAATAGCTGGGTTTTTTATAAAAAAAAAAACTATTCATAAAAATAAAAGATTTCTAATCTTACATTGTGGCAGTATATGACTAGGCGATTATCTTTTTTCATCACGTTATCGCGTTTACTATTTAAAAGTTACTAAATTAACTATGTGAGGACAGAAGCTTTTAAGTGATAGTGGCAAGTATAGTACATATAGGAATAGTAAGTGATGTCTATTATATCTTTCACTGTGATTCTCCTTTATTCTTTTAAAGCTGGGGACAGATGCCTTGGTTCGACCATGTTTGCTTTCTTTTTATGTTTGCATGAAAATAAGAAGCATTTGGGGAGCCAGCCCATCTCACTTTAGACCACTTCAAACAAAAGCAAAAGGTGCATGCCCACATAATATATATATATTTTTTTAATAATAAAAATAATATATAAGAAAGAAATGATTAAATGGAATAATAGGGGATGTTGAGGAATGTACTTAGGTGTATATTTTAATGTGGTCAATGAAGACAGGCGGCTGAGGATAAAGCAAAGCAATCGATTAAGGCTATGTCTGTGGGATTCTAAATCTAATTAAATGCTAAACTTATAATCATATATAATTAATAATATTATATAAATCTTGATTTTGCAAGGCATATCATACAGCCTTTTCTTCTGTTATTTGTTTTGTTTATTTGTTTAATTAAGGTAGGAAAATACCTAAAAAGAAGTGAGGTATTCCACTAGTTTGCAGCTCTTTGATTCCTTACTTTGCTGGGTGGTGATTCAAAGATCACCATTGTTGCTTTTTTGAGCGTCAGATATTCAGAATTCGAGCTTTTTTAACATAGCCCACCAGATTTATTTATTTTGTAAATCAAATATGAGGGGAATATAAAGTATCCATCATATATCTTTAAGTATACAAAGTCTGAAACCTAGGTGGCTATGTCGTCCTTGAATTATAAATTTGTTGGGAAAACATAATGTAACCTCTTGAGACCCTCAAAGTTCAACGATAATGCAACAACTCGAGTTCGAGTAAGCTACAAATAATCAAATAGAAAACTTAGACTTGTTTCAAACGTACTTATAATGAAGATTCGCTTGGTTGACCTGCACCAATAATTTTGTCTTATATTAATTAACACGGTAGACGCGAACTTAATCGATCTTATATTAACCTCGTAGATGCACAGAGTTTATTGTAACTTCTTTAGATCCTTGAATACTGGTAAATTTTCCTAAAATTCCAACCTAAATCCCTTTAAATAATACTCCGTATATTTTATTGGCCAGAAACAACCCAAGTTTATAAATATCACTTTCATGCATTGTAATAAGGGTTGAAACTCTATTGAAATCAATACACATATATATATGGTCTTTAGCACCATGAGTGACCAAAGGCTTGTCTTCTTTACACTACTCTGCTCATACAATGAGAGTATATGCATGGAAAATGGTTGATTAGTCTTTTTTTTTTTTTTTTGGGTTGATTTCACCATGTCAAACAACTAAACTTAATATTTGGTAAAAAAATTAGTAACATTAACTAGCTAGTAACACTAACTGATTGGCACTAATGCGTTGATATTTAAAATGCTGCTTCAAGTAACGTTTTATATGAGTTTATTACATTTAATTTTAAAAATTTCAAATTACCTCTAAAATCTTCTTTTCCATTCTTAGAGACAAATTCCTATAATTTCTTTTGGCAAATATTTTCTTCATCTTGTAAACCAACTGCATACTCTTGTTGAAATCCTCTAATTATTGCCGTTACTTTTAATTTCTCTAAGGGATCTTTGCTATGCTTGGAAGGAGGAGATTGAATGATGAAAAAAAATATCATAAATTTAATACTTTATTTATTTATTTATTTATTGTGGAGCAGCTCCTAATTAAAGCCACAACGCAGGAATTAATTTTATCAAATTTAGTCCTTTATCATGTAATTTGTTTGGGTTAGGATAAATTTATAAAATTTGAATGACATATCCTATATTTGACAAAAAAAAAATATTTGCAAACTCCATTTAATAGTGATGATTAGAGGCCAAAATCTAAATGTGGTAGTAATAGTGGGGAAAGCTTTTGAAACTATTAACTTAATCAAAAGACATATGATATAAAATTAGTACCTACTGTTTAAATGGTGTTAGCGGTCCTATCTTTCTTTGCCACATATATAAGAGTTGACATTTAGAATTTACATATTTGTCCATATAGTTAATAGTAGAGAGATGGATTATTAATAGATTAATAAATTTGATGAAATCATAAAAATCAAGACCAAAATATGACAATTATTTATTTAAAACTAACGAATATGATAAAATCACTAAAATTGAGTACTATACTTGGTATTAGATCTTATAAAATTTGAGTAAAGTATTGGCTATGATGCATGTTTAAAAAAAAAAATCCTACAGAAAAGTGTGTTTTAGGTGAAACCCACTTTGTAACTATAATCAGCAAAAGATCATAAAGAGGTAAGCCAACTTAGATTACATTATCGATAGCTGATTGATTCAAATAAAAAAGTTCAATAAACAAACTTTCACATAAATTCAAATTTAAAATTTTGTAGTTACCAAATTAACTGATTGAGTCGGTTGGGTTGGCTGGTATGATGCATATTTGTTAAGACTAAATCAAACTTGTATAGTAGTTGATGATAATGGATGGGAGATAGATGTTGGGTGAGATCGAGTAGAATGAGTCGTCGCAAGCAAGCAGGGAGATTGTCGCAATATTTGTTTACTATGTCGTTGACGGATTGATGATATGATGATGATCCAGGATGCATTATTATTAGTTTAACGATTGACATGACATCTTCACCCCTCTTCCCCCTTTTGATTTTCTCCTGGCCCAGCAGTTCCTAAAGAAGAGAACACGGTCATATGTACAACATTATTTCTTTTTAGCTTTAACAAAAGAAAATTTCATTTTACAACGTAATCCTTGAAGGTCATATCAAGCTAAACTCAATTCTTTATGCAATTTGGTAACATTAGATATCCTCGTAACCATGTACTCAAAATAATTGGGGAGCTTTTAAATCAGAATTGAGAGTGTTTCATCAGATATTTTATATATAAAAAAAGTACTAATATGTATATAGATTGGTTACAATATTTCATATTCATAACTCTTCGAAACTCGTCTGAAAACATTTTTATGTGTCATTTCCTAACCATGTACTCAAAATAATTGGGGAGCTTTTAAATCCGAATTGGGAGTGTTTCATCAGATATTTTATAAAAAAAAAATGTACTAATATGTATATAGATTGGTTACAATATTTCATATTCATAACTCTTCGAAACTCGTCTGAAAACATTTTTATGTGTCATTTCCTAATAAACAAAAAGTTTTCTAGAAAAATTTAAGGTTGTTTCTTTTCTTTTCCTTTTTTTTTTTTTTGGAAAATAAAGTTGTTTCTTAATTAAATAAATTTTGAAAACACATTTCTGATTTCGAAAACACGTTTTTGGTTCAATTCTTTTAAAGGGTCAAAACTCAAAATCTGAAAAACTAAAATAAAAGATTTCCATGTTATTATGCATTCCAAGTTCCTTCCCTTCTTTTTTCACTTTTTGTGGTCTCTTTTAACTCTTAAGATGAATCCGATTGGCAGTAACATGACACATACTGTCGTATTGGCATCTGAAAACACAGATAATTTGCTAACCTATATATTTAAATAAAGTTGAGTTGGAGTCTAGCTATAAATAAATAAAAATAATAATATATATATAAAGATAATTTTCCCTACAATACTTTTATGGGCGCTTCGTAACATTAAGGGTTCGTTTGGTAACATGAAAAATATTTTCCTAAAAATGAATCATTTAAAAAAAAAATTGGTTTGGTTTTTGATTGACAAAAAACAATTATTTTCTGTTTGGCTGAAAAATTAGAAAATTTATATTTTTTCTATTTGGTTCATTAAAAAAAAATAAAAACATAAATATATTACAAATTTATTTTTTAATAAAAATTTAATCATTTTAATGATGTTAATAATTATTATTTGTTAAAATAGAATTATGAATTAAAATTTATAATAGTCATAAAGATTAATAATAATTATAATAAAAAGATGTAAATAACTTTTACTTATAACTTATTAATATAAAAATAAATAAATATTCCAGTGGAGGTTTCTTGTCTTTGGTGGCAATTTCAAATTTAGTCATAGACAATCGTTTTGTCATTTAACCCCCCATACTATCATCTTTTGAATACTTTTTGGTTCCCCGATGAAATCCTATTTTAAGAAAGGATATTTTAGGTGAAAAAGAAGAGACTTCTTTCTTCTTTCTTTTTTTCTTTTTTCCTCTTTTTTTTTTTTTTTTTTTTTTTTTTTTTTTTTTTTT
>NC_044925.1:23241010-23244952 GCF_003576645.1 Ipomoea triloba | reverse complement strand
TTTTTTTTTTTTTTTTTTTTTTTTTTTTTTTTTTTTTTTTTTTTTTTTTTTTTTTTTTTTTTTTTTTTTTTTTTTTTTTGCTCTACAGCTATAATAAATGATTCACATAATCGTGGACTAAAACAATAATGGTTAGATTGAAGCCGACTGGGTGGCGACATCCTGATCTTTCCAACTACGTAAATAATTTCCCTCGCACCTGAAGGTCCTCACATATCCAGTATCGCCATTGGCGAAGGACGGTTTAGGCTCGAGTTAAAGGAGAAGAAGACAAGAACATGGTGAAGGAGATGATGCAATCCATGGCTGAAGAGGCAAAAAAAAAAAACCGACGTAGAAAACGAGAAAAAAATAATTTGAAGTGACGAAAATGTTTTTTGCCTAAAATAGGGTTTCACTTGAAAAAGTCTTCGGAAAGACCATAAGTGTCCAAAATATGATAGTCTGGGTTGTTAAATGACAAAATTGATTGTATGCGACTAAATTTGAAATTGCCACAAAATACTTTCGCTGGAATTAACTCATTGAGAAAAAAAATTGAAGAGACGAAAATATCTTTGCCTAAAATAGGGTTTCATCGGAAAAATAATCGGAAGAACCAAAAGTGTCCAAAATATGACAGTTTAGGTTATTAAATGACAAAAATGATAATCTGAAACTAAATTTGGAAGTTTCACAAAAGACAATGGACGTCCGCTGAAATTAACTCTTAATAAATATAGCAACTCTGAGTTAAAGAAATTGAAGAACAATAATTAGACTTTTTTTTTTTTTTTTGGTTGTAGGCCAAGCCAAGAGTTTTATTGTGTGGTCTGATCCTCTCAAGTCCAATCAATATTTTAATCGATTATTGATAAATGTAATAACACTCTAAACTAAAGAAATATAATAAAAAGTTAAATACTTTTTTTTTAAAAGGGCTGTGGGTTGGCCTGGCTCAAGATTAGCTCGATTAAATCCATATTTTAACCGAACTAGTTAAATCCAATTTAAATAATAACTGGATAGATGGTGCGTCAATTATCCGATTTGACACCACTCAATTGGAGAGCGAAAACTGAGGATGAGTTGAGAATTTTTTTACCAGATTGAGTATTTGTCACACTTGTATGAGAAGATCCGTGAGACGGGTCGAATCTATGATAGTTGCTTGTTACTTATGATAGAAATTATAATACTTATTATAGAAAACTTAATACGAATTTGAATTAAATAAATTGTTATTACTTATAATAGATATTGCAATGTTTATATGTAAAATTGTGATGCTATTTAGCACATAATTATTACTAATGATAAATATTGTAATACTTATATATATATGAAGTTAAGATGATACTATTTAGGATAAAATTAGCTATTACTAATAATAGATATTGTAATACTTATAACTAAAATTGTGATACTTTTATAGCCAGTTGTTTACAACCCGACCTGTCTCATTCAACTATTTGTCTTCATGTTATTAGCTAAACACTACAAAATTTGAAAAATAACTTCTAGGAATCATTTTCCGACTTTCCCTAGTCTACCTTTTCTACTCTCTGCACTCCCTTAGTTCTTCCCAATAGTGAAAGATTAATTTGATACCTATTCACAATTTATTTGTGAAGTCTTGTGGAGTGGTTGCAAGATTTTATCATAGCATGGCACTAAAGAAATCATCCTCCTGGAGAAATTATCATCAGTGTCTTAACATATCATCACTACTAAGGATGTTTGAAGTTTGAAGCTGCAGCAGTGATAGTGGTCCCACTTGATCTGGGCATCCCAGCTATGACCTCACTATGGAAATGGCAGTAGGATTTGTAGTAGTGGAACCTCAGACTCATCATCTAAAAGCATTGCATTGCATGCACCAGTTTTAGCCTGTTAATCATCAGTTCAGTTAGGCCCCCTCATCTTTTATGGACTTCTTTTTTCTTGCTTTCTTCAGGCTTTTTAATTTCTTCCATTTTTTATTTTAAAGAAATAATAATATTCAGGTTTAATTTGATGTGGCCTGGCAAGAATGTGCATTGCATGCATATCCGATCCATCCAATTTAAAGTGGCTTTAATTAATTAGTTATCTCACTAGTCTCCTGCACTCCATGAAAGAGATGAGAGATCCAATGAAATTGAAGGTGCGTGCGTACCCTCTTCTCTTCTCTTCTCATCTATCTAACATCTATCGCTGTCTCCTCCACTGGGACACTCTCTCTACCACACCTACAAACTTTTTACTCATTATTGTCAACCCATTTCTATCTCCATCTCTATTCACTTTGCTTTTTACGTTTCACAAATCTCTCTCTCTCTCTCTCTAAATATGTTCATCAACATTCTGCTTCGACAACGCACTGATTAAACAACACTACCAGAACTAGTAATAATGGAGGAGTATAAGCTACCCCTGTACTCAATCTTTGTATAGTAATAGATCAGATCACACCAAGCAAAACGTACACCAGAACCAGTAATTATCAAGTATCAACCTAAGTTTACATATAGACAACCACCTAGCTAGCCCAATCAGCCTCCTCAAACTAGAACCAAACTTGTTAAAGCCTAATTCTTATAGGAGTAAGTTGGCTTGATAATCACAATATTTAAAGTTTGACTCCTCTTTATTTAGAACTGCATGCCTATGATTTGAGCCGGTCAATTATGGGCAACCAATTTACCTCCTTGCTAAGTGATAGGGAATATACGTCATAGAACTACTGTTATACCCCGGTGACCTTTTTAGGCGCACATGCCGATCACATCCGATCATCATTAGGGTCACAAGACGACGAACTTTATCCAAAGCACATCTTTATATACCAGTTGCTAGTTTTTCGTTAAGGCTACGTTTGTAAACCCGAAAATGATTTAAATCATTTTCCAAATTTCTAGTGCAAGCTCATTTTTCCGGAAAATGACTCCCCAAAGTCATTTTTCGAAAAATCCAAAGCAACTTTTTTCATGTTCTCCATCTTCTGCGTTGGTTTCTGTTGGGAACCATGTTGCGCCCGCGGAAGTGGGATAGATCAGATTGCAACAATAATTTGAGAAAGAAAAATAAATGAGGCACAGATTTTACGTGGAAAACCCCTAAACAAATTAGGGTAAAAACCACGGGCAAGGGTAGAAGAATTTCACTATGAGAAAATAGGAGTTACAACCACTCTCTAACTAACAAGGAGAAAACAAGGATAATTCTCTCTTGCTAGGAAGGAGAAATACACTCAACAAACTCTCTAATATCTCTAGTATATGAGGGAAGAATAGAATGATTTGGGATGGCTAGAATGACAAAATGACCACCCTATTAAACACATACGAGTGCAGTACCATTTCATCCGAGAGAAGGTGGAAGAAGGGACAGTAGATTTGCAGAAAATCCATACCACGGACAACGTAGCAGATTTCCTAACAAAGGTAATCAATGTTGATAAGTTTACTTGGTGTCGATCTTCCTGTGGCCTGATAGAGACGTAAGCGACATGGAAAGTGCAAGGTAGAAAGAATGGTGTGAAGATATGATTGTTACAATCTAATCTTCAAGTGGGAGATTGTCGGCAAATGGAGTTTGCAGCAGCCCTCAAGATTAGGCAGCAAGCTGAAAACTTTGAACACAAATGTTAGGTAGCCAAACTTTGTTGAACAAAATATTTATTGTTTGGTCCCTACATTTTAGGCTAACTACAAAATAACCCCAAATTCTCAACTATATTTCACTATTGGGAAGAACTAAGGGAGTGCAGAGAGTAGAAAAGGTAGACTAGGGAAAGTCGGAAAATGATTCCTAGAAGTTATTTTTCAAATTTTGTAGTGTTTAGCTAACATGAAGACAAATAGTGAATGAGACAGGTCGGGTTGTAAACAACTGGCTATAAAAGTATCACAATTTTAGTTATAAGTATTACAATATCTATTATTAGTAATAGCTAATTTTATCCTAAATAGTATCATCTAA
>NC_044925.1:23222603-23240985 GCF_003576645.1 Ipomoea triloba | reverse complement strand
GATTAATTTGATACCTATTCACAATTTATTTGTGAAGTCTTGTGGAGTGGTTGCAAGATTTTATCATAGCATGGCACTAAAGAAATCATCCTCCTGGAGAAATTATCATCAGTGTCTTAACATATCATCACTACTAAGGATGTTTGAAGTTTGAAGCTGCAGCAGTGATAGTGGTCCCACTTGATCTGGGCATCCCAGCTATGACCTCACTATGGAAATGGCAGTAGGATTTGTAGTAGTGGAACCTCAGACTCATCATCTAAAAGCATTGCATTGCATGCACCAGTTTTAGCCTGTTAATCATCAGTTCAGTTAGGCCCCCTCATCTTTTATGGACTTCTTTTTTCTTGCTTTCTTCAGGCTTTTTAATTTCTTCCATTTTTTATTTTAAAGAAATAATAATATTCAGGTTTAATTTGATGTGGCCTGGCAAGAATGTGCATTGCATGCATATCCGATCCATCCAATTTAAAGTGGCTTTAATTAATTAGTTATCTCACTAGTCTCCTGCACTCCATGAAAGAGATGAGAGATCCAATGAAATTGAAGGTGCGTGCGTACCCTCTTCTCTTCTCTTCTCATCTATCTAACATCTATCGCTGTCTCCTCCACTGGGACACTCTCTCTACCACACCTACAAACTTTTTACTCATTATTGTCAACCCATTTCTATCTCCATCTCTATTCACTTTGCTTTTTACGTTTCACAAATCTCTCTCTCTCTCTCTCTAAATATGTTCATCAACATTCTGCTTCGACAACGCACTGATTAAACAACACTACCAGAACTAGTAATAATGGAGGAGTATAAGCTACCCCTGTACTCAATCTTTGTATAGTAATAGATCAGATCACACCAAGCAAAACGTACACCAGAACCAGTAATTATCAAGTATCAACCTAAGTTTACATATAGACAACCACCTAGCTAGCCCAATCAGCCTCCTCAAACTAGAACCAAACTTGTTAAAGCCTAATTCTTATAGGAGTAAGTTGGCTTGATAATCACAATATTTAAAGTTTGACTCCTCTTTATTTAGAACTGCATGCCTATGATTTGAGCCGGTCAATTATGGGCAACCAATTTACCTCCTTGCTAAGTGATAGGGAATATACGTCATAGAACTACTGTTATACCCCGGTGACCTTTTTAGGCGCACATGCCGATCACATCCGATCATCATTAGGGTCACAAGACGACGAACTTTATCCAAAGCACATCTTTATATACCAGTTGCTAGTTTTTCGTTAAGGCTACGTTTGTAAACCCGAAAATGATTTAAATCATTTTCCAAATTTCTAGTGCAAGCTCATTTTTCCGGAAAATGACTCCCCAAAGTCATTTTTCGAAAAATCCAAAGCAACTTTTTTCATGTTCTCCATCTTCTGCGTTGGTTTCTGTTGGGAACCATGTTGCGCCCGCGGAAGTGGGATAGATCAGATTGCAACAATAATTTGAGAAAGAAAAATAAATGAGGCACAGATTTTACGTGGAAAACCCCTAAACAAATTAGGGTAAAAACCACGGGCAAGGGTAGAAGAATTTCACTATGAGAAAATAGGAGTTACAACCACTCTCTAACTAACAAGGAGAAAACAAGGATAATTCTCTCTTGCTAGGAAGGAGAAATACACTCAACAAACTCTCTAATATCTCTAGTATATGAGGGAAGAATAGAATGATTTGGGATGGCTAGAATGACAAAATGACCACCCTATTTATAGTTGAGAATTTGGGGTTATTTTGTAGTTAGCCAAAATGTAGGGACCAAACAATAAATATTTTGTTCAACAAAGTTTGGCTACCTAACATTTGTGTTCAAAGTTTTCAGCTTGCGCCTAATCTTGAGGCTGCTGCCAAACTCCATTTGCCGACAATCTCCCACTTGAAGATTAGATTGTAACAATCATATCTTCACACCATTCTTTCTACCTTGCACTTTCCATGTCGCTTACGTCTCTATCAGGCCACAGGAAGATCGACACCAAGTAAACTTATCAACATTGATTACCTTTGTTAGGAAATCTGCTACGTTGTCCGTGGTATGGATTTTCTGCAAATCTACTGTCCCTTCTTCCACCTTCTCTCGGATGAAATGGTACTGCACTCGTATGTGTTTCGTCCTTGAATGAAATGCAGGATTCCTTGCTAGATGCAAGGCACTCTGACTGTCACAAAACAAAGAGACAAACTCTTGTTGTGCCCGAGCTCCTCCAATAGCATTTTCAACCAAATTGCTTCTTTACTGGCTTGTGTAGCTGCTACATATTCTGCTTCTGTTGTTGACGTAGCCACAACTGCTTGCAGTTTTGAAACCCAGCTTACAGCTCCACCAGCAACTTTGAACACATATCCTGTCGTAGATTTACTTTTATCCAAATCCCCTGCATAGTCAGAATCCACATACCCGTTGATAAGAAAGTCTGATCCTCCATAACATAATGCAACATCTGAGGTCCCCTTGATGTATCTTAGGACCCTCTTCACACAGTTCCAATGCTCTCTACCTGGATTCGCCATGTACCGACTAACTACTCCCACTGCTTGCGCAATGTCTGGTCTTGTACATATCATAGCGAACATTAGACTCCCCACCGCTAATGCATACGGTACTCGAGACATCTCCATCCTCCCTTCTTCATTGCTAGGACTCATACTTGAGGATACTTTGAGATTAATAGGAAGAGGGGTAGAAATTGGCTTACAATCTTGCATGCTGAAATGTGACAAGATTTTCTTTAAATAATTCTTTTGAGAAAGCCAAATCTTCCTATTACCTCTGTCTCGGTGAATTTGCATCCCTAGAATCTTGTTTGCTGGTCCCAAGTCCTTCATTTCGAATTCCCTAGCCAGTTGTGCCTTCAATTTATCAATGTGATCTTTGTTGGGGCCTGCGACCAACATGTCATCTACATACAACAGCAATATAACAAAGTTATTTTTTCCAAACCTCTTGAAATATGCACAAGGGTCTGCATTCAGTCTGTTGTATCCAAGGCACATGATGAAGGAATCAAATCTCNCTTTTCCGTGCTATCATCAACTTCTCCTCTTTGTAGCCTGTCCTCTACAAAGATAACATCCCTGCTGATGACAACTTTGTGGGCAGTGGGATCCCACAAGCGATACCCCTTTACTCCATCAGCATACCCCAAGAATATTGCTCCTGGACTTTGGATCCAACTTTGTAATTTCTTGGGCATTGAACATTGCATAAACAATGCTCCCAAATATATGGAGGTCTGAATAATTAATTGGCTTACCAGTCCACATCTCCATTGGTGTCTTCAGCTCGATTGCAGTTAATGGAGCTCGATTCACCAAATAACAGGCGGTATTGACTGCTTCTGGCCAGAATGATTTTTCTAAGCCCGCAGCCCTCAACATTGCTCTTGTCCTTTCCAGCAAGGTTCTGTTCATCCGCTCTGCCACTCCATTTTGTTGAGGAGTGTATGCCACNTTGAAAGTCACAAACACATCTGACTTCTTCTTGATAGGGTACACCCAGCATCTCCTAGAGTAATCGTCGATGAATGAGACAAAATACTTTGCCCCTCCTAGGGATGGAACCGGTGCTTGCCACACATTAGAGTGAACCAATTCTAGAACAACCTTGCCTCTAGAATTTGATGTGTTGAATTTAAGACGATGTTGCTTACTTGTTATACAATGCTCACACAAAGGAAGTGATACCTTTGTTAACCCCGGAAGTAGCTTTTGCTCCACAAGAATCTTCATTCCTTGTTCTGACATGTGCCCAAGTTTCTGATGCCATAGCAGCGTAGAGTCTGGACTACATGCGGTAACCGATGCCTCTGCTTCTTGCAAAGTCTCTCCCTTCAGCATGTATAGATTTGCAGCTATCTTCTCCCCTTTCATCACCACAAGCACTCCTTGGAAAATCTTCATGACTCCTTTCTGTGTTTCAATCTTGGTTGCACTATTATCCAATATTCCATAGGATAATAGATTTTTCTTCAAGCCCTTCACGTGCCGCACATCCTGAACAGTTTGGACTGTTCCATCGTACATCTTCAGCTTGATGGTTCCAATGCCGATAATCTCCAAGGCATGATCGTCGCAGCTGTACACAGATCCTCCTAAGATTGGTTCATAATGATGGAACCATTCTTTCCTTGAGGTCATGTGATATGTGGCCCCCGAGTCTATGAGCCATATATCCGCGAACCTTTTTCTGCCTTCCCTGGCTATTGATGCTTCACAACAGAGAGCACTTCCATCATCTGAGTTACTTGCAACATTTCCTTGAGGATTGGAATTTTGAGCTAAATTCCAACAATCTTTCTTCAGGTGACCCTTCTTTCCACAGTTGTAACACTTTAAATTCTTCTTACTTGATTTTGATCTACCACGACCACTGCTTTGGCCACGTTCTGTTGACCTTCCTCTCATCACCGTTAACGCCTCTGCCTGTTGCAGATTCACTTGTCTGTCCTCCTTGTTCTTGCGCCGACTTTCTTCTTCAAGAACCGCAGCTGCAACATCATCGAAGACTAGATAATCCGTAAGGATGTTGTTTGTTAAGTTGATGATGAGTTGATCATACGAATCAGGTAGACTCTGAAGTAGAAGTTCCGCACGCTCCTGTGGCTCTATTTTACAGCTTAGAGATGTAAGCTGGGAAAATAGAGTATTCAGAGTATTTAAGTGTTCCGTCACTGAAGTAGATTCTGACATACGAAGAGTATATAATTTCCTCTTGAGGAAAATTTTGTTGTGCAGTGACTTGGCCTCATACAACCGGTTGAGGTGATCCCAAATCTCCTTGGCTGTCTTCTTCTCCTCGATGCTTGACAATACTCCATCTGCTATTGATAGGTATAGATCCGCCATAGCATCCTCGTTCATCTCGCTCCATTTTTTGTCATCAGTAAAATCCACCGGCCTTTCACTGATAGCCGCTAGACAGTTGTCTTTCCTCAGGATAGCCTTCACCTTCAATTTCCACAATGAGAAATTTTTCCCATTGAATTTTTCAATCTCAAATTTCGCTGCCATATTGTTCTTGAAACAAATTCTGAACAATATATCTAAAGGCTCTGATACCAATTGTTGCGCCCGCGGAAGTGGGATAGATCAGATTGCAACAATAATTTGAGAAAGAAAAATAAATGAGGCACAGATTTTACGTGGAAAACCCCTAAACAAATTAGGGTAAAAACCACGGGCAAGGGTAGAAGAATTTCACTATGAGAAAATAGGAGTTACAACCACTCTCTAACTAACAAGGAGAAAACAAGGATAATTCTCTCTTGCTAGGAAGGAGAAATACACTCAACAAACTCTCTAATATCTCTAGTATATGAGGGAAGAATAGAATGATTTGGGATGGCTAGAATGACAAAATGACCACCCTATTTATAGTTGAGAATTTGGGGTTATTTTGTAGTTAGCCTAAAATGTAGGGACCAAACAATAAATATTTTGTTCAACAAAGTTTGGCTACCTAACATTTGTGTTCAAAGTTTTCAGCTTGCTGCCTAATCTTGAGGGCTGCTGCCAAACTCCATTTGCCGACAAACCAGAAATCTATTTCCAGACAGAAACCAAATTAACTTGTTTCCCAACGGAAACCATTTACTAGTTTCCATTGGTTCCAGATTATCTGGTTTCTGACTTTGGAAACCAATTTTTTTTGTAATGAAACCATTGCTCTTTTTTTAAAAAAATAAAAATAAAAATTTATAAATAATATTGATTTTTTAATACAATTCTGTTCTTTTTTTAGAAAATGATCCAAACACACTAAAGACCGTTTTTTGAAATGCAACCAAACGCGGAAAGAAAAATATTTTTTTTAAAAATAACTAATTTTTTAAAAATTACTTTTCGATTTTTAAAGAAACCCTAAATCAAATGATATGACAACCTAATGTCTAACAATCACATGCATGCATATTCATTAGAAGAAGGAATGTGTACATAGATCAGAGCTGAGTTAAATTGACTATCTGATGGTGATGATGATGATGGCGAGTTAGATAACACGGCAAAATTATAATGAGACATATCTTGTCCGCCAAACAAGTAATTATGACACTGCGGACAGTTTAAACTCAAACACCTTCTATACACGTAATAATCCCAAAAACACTGCCCTTCCTGTCTTCATGAGGTGCCAAAAAAGAAAAGATGAAAATCCTACGGATGGCATACGAATCATGACTATTATTTTAGTCAACTTCTATGTTCAATACCACCATTGTGTTATATCTAATACAATCATATAGGTGCACCGAAATGTATATCAATTATCCGCATCAGAACACAACTTACTTAGAGAAACTCCAATAGCAAATTTTGGTGGTTCTTAAAACAATAATAAAAAAATCAATGGGCTAATTTTTAACAAATGTAATGGGTGATTTTTTGAGTGTTTTTTCTCCTATGAATATGAGATTTTTGTAGGCCCAGAGGAGAGAGAAAGGAAGGCAAACTACTATAGAAGATTCGTGTGTGGCCCAAATTTTGCGCCGACTAGGCGCGTTAATCTTTTGCCTTTTTTTTTTTCCTCTTCCTCTTCTTTTTCTTTCCTAGTTGGGCTGACAAATTAAACTTTCAAAAATTTTATATTATTGAGGTTGCTCTTATTTCATCTGTATATTTGTACCAAATATGACATAACATTGTTATTGACCAACACTTTAAATTTTTTTTATTATATGTTGGGCAAAAACTTCTTCGGTCTTCACTCAAGTTGCGAATCCTACAATCATGACTCACCCAGTTAAGACAAGCAGCTATAACTTCAATCTGATACATCTATTAGAGTAGTTATTTTTTCAACAATCATTTAGCATAATGAACAAATTAAATTAACTTCAAAACATATGCTGATGAAAACTTTTCTTTTTTTACAACAAATGTTATCTTTTGTCAATAAATACTTTTAAATATTATGATGATAAATAAAATTTTGATATGTTGGAAAAGATGACTTTGTATGTGAGTGTAAAAGGCATGCTATTCTTCAGTTACAAACCTATCTATAAATAAGTCCAAGCTATAGTTAATTTGTGTGTGTGTGTGTGTATATATATATATAAAAGGATATATGCTAATGAAAATATGGATAATTAGAATATTTTAGAATCTGAACATTGTATTTATAAAAAAAAAATCAAATAAACTTTGGATTGGAGAATTTAGGAATGGTCAATGATTTAGGGCAATACTTTTATTTGTTAGTTAGCCACACACAAATGTATAGTCTGACGCTCATGAGAATTAGTTTTCGCGTGAAAACGTGCAAACTAATCTAATACATTCATTTATGATAATCAAGAGATGAAAATTAAAGAAAATAGGTAAAAATATGGTGAAATTTTTGTAATTACGAAAGTGCATGCATTTAAAAATGCTTGATAGTGCATCTACAGATAATTAATAGTACACACGTGAGTGCAAAAAACTAGGGTTTGTCTATTGGTAAAAATGGAAGAAAAATAATTCAAAACGCACTTAATTAAATACTATTACAGACTCTGAGTTCTTTGAACATAATATTCACATTCTGAGTACAAAATAAAGGCTTAATATGGGCTAAAACATGATCAATTGATCAATAAACAACTTATCGATTTATTAGTGCCCCACATTGCTAGCTAAAGGAAAGAAATTGAGATTCTTCTCCTTCTCCCAAAGAAATTGAGAGATTCTTCTCTCTATAAATAGAAGATCAGTCTTTTCAATGTTGCATTGAAGAAGGCTCTCCCTATCTAATAAGGAAGAGTCAAGTCTCTCATTAGTTGTTTTTATTAATTATAATATAAAAAAATAGGTTTCAAATTATTTATTTATTTATTTTATGTATTAATTATTATTAAATTCAATTACAATTAGGATTTTTTAGCGAAATGAATCTCATTGCAATTTTGTTGCATATATATTCAGTTGTAGGATTTGCAACGGGATAATATCGTAATCATGCTACATTAATACAATCACTCTAGATCTAGTAGGTTGGGAACCTAATTCCTTAGCTTGTTCCAACACGGAAGAAAATAGTGACGGCTGGGATTATTTTGTAATCCCCATTGTCAGGGTCATGGGCGAACCATGCCTCGATATATTTTTAAAATAAAATATATTGGTGGATTGTGACTAATTTGAATTATGTTTTGTGTTGGTGTGTTTAACTTGTTTTAAATTTATTGCATGTCTTACATTTTTATTTATAAAATATGCTAATATTGGGAATGATAAATCCCTTGCTCCCCATAAAATTTTGTGGAGATAGGGAAAATGTACATCTCCTAAATGTGGGAAGCCGAGACAAGATTAGACCGTGGTGGTCGGGGAGTCAGGGTCGGAGTGAGGAATATTCTCAACCTATGACTATTATCCTTAGAATCCTCTAAAAGATTAATTAAAGTCTTATTATTGTCAAAAAACAACATAAGTCCCTTACCAATTTGCATAGTTATAAAGTTTTCTTATGAATGTGGCAATGTGCACACCACAACACTTTTAGTTCCTTCTCTTGAGCTCATGGGTGGGATAAATAATAGGACAAATTGAAAATAGGGACCATTTGGCCTCTCATTGTGATTAATATTTGTTAACAATACATGTACTGGCTCTCCCATACGAGAGGTCACGAGATCGAATCTCAGTAGAGGCGATACTAACTCTTTGTGCTTCAACAGGTTGAAAAAGTATGTGTGAACAGATAATGTAATAGGGTTAGTTGTATTAAAAAAAAAAAACAATAATTTATGAGTGACTCTCCAACATCACGTCATATTATAATAACCAATGCAGAAACATGCATTAGCTAGAAAAAGGCCCAATATGCGTCAGATTTATTATCCAATAATGTTAGGTCCAACTTCACTTCTGCATGAACTTTGTTTGAATGACCTCATGATTATACCCACTAGGCCACTATACTTCTTACTGGACTTAGGTTTGGAAGCCCAATATTTTACTATTTTAGTATATATATACTTAGGTAATTAATAGGCAACATATATTCACACACACAATACTATATATTAATTTTGTTCATTTGTAATCCCCTTTTTATAAGGGTTGGGAAATTATTATCAAAAGGCAATTCTATACGAAAGAATTTATAACAAGAATAGAGCGTTGCCCGATGGATTACTTGAAATATGTGTCATGATCTAGTCAGACACGTTAGAATATAATTTGTAACGAATTGAAGTTTGTAAACTCTCCCTCCCTCTTGGGGTGAAGTATAAATCGGCAAAGGAGTACTCAGACGTCAAAATCCAAAAAACATCATGCTACATTTATGTTGGAACAAGCGGAGATCATTTGACGAGCATAGGCGATGTCAGTAGTGCGATAGAAGGAAGATTCCTTGGCTTTCTATAAATTTAAATGTGGGACATTATCCAGAGCATCTTCGGATAATATTTGGCAAGCCTCCTCGTTATAGAAACACATCACTTTGTGTTTAACTAGGTCTATTTATAGGGTATGTGGCCGTTATAGCAAGATACTATTCAACTTGCATTCTCCCATGTTGCCCTGCTTTACACATTTGCCTGCTGTCACTTTCTCTCCATCCATCCCCGCCGAGACTTATGGATATATCGTGAAAAATACATATCAAAATACATAGAATGAAAAATAATCACTAAAAAAAAAAATTATCTAAGAAAAAATCTATTAGTAAATTACTAAAATTTGTAGGTAGGCAAATCCATCCTCTGTTTCTGTTGGGTTGCGGCTTGGAGAGCCAAATTCAACATCATGTCATCGGATTGTGCCACCGACGTCGGCTATGCAACATTACTAGTTATAACTTTTGGTGTAGTGATAAACGTTTGATCGTGAGAGTTTTCCTCCAAAACTTTCACTCCTAGAATCCCTCTCAACATGACTTATAACCATTGAGTGTCATGATTTAATTGACGACATTAACTTGTAATCAAGTATTAAAGAAGGGGGAGATTAGAAGGGAAAAAGTTTTGGAGGGGCCGTGGGTAGCATTACTCATGTTGTAGGTATTTAATTTACCAACGGATTTTCATAGGTAAAACATTGAAACTCTTATATATTATTTAAGTTGTAATTATTTAATCCGTTGATAAATGTATGGCTATTTTGTTGTTTTAATGTAATGAATATATTATTGATAGATAGAGATATCAACTTGTGTTTGCACAATGCATACATATATACACCATTATAGGAAAATTTGTGTTCACTTTCCAACCACTATCGCAACAGGTCTTCCATGCATTTGCATAAACAATAACAATGGATAGAAGACCGTGTGGACAGTTCAGTTAGTCACAGAAGTGAAGTTTGGAAATAATGATTCGAGATTGAGTCTCATCAGCAGCAGTGTAGAAGCAATCTCTCAGATGCATTGTTGGGCTGGGACGTGGAGACCCTTAAGTTGGGGATTCAATCTTTCTTGTCCATTTTTAAGGTGGTTAAAAATTAGTAACAAGTGATTTTGTGAAATCGTACAGCAGACGGGAATCATATTTTCGTCCACAAAATTTCAATTTTTAACTATTTATAAATGAACGAAACCTAAAAGATTTCTAATAATGCATCCATGCAAATAACTAATAGCGATATAGGGATTATTTTATAAATATTATATATAATTGTGGGTATATGGTGGCGACGGACATCGTAATAGAAGTTGTCGTTGTAGCAATGGAACCGTTATCCCCGAGATTATGTGAGGTGAGGTTACATGTGATAAAGCTAAGGTAGACAAAAAAATACCTGAATCTGATGCTTGTAAAAGGACAAGACTCTTTCCTAAAACAAAGACGGTACGGTGTAATCAATCCCCCCAAGTGTCTCTTAGCAATTGCATATGAAATCATCGCCACCAATGCTGTCGGCTTATCACCAATTAGCTTAAACACCACACTACCCACTCATACCCTTCTTTTCTCTTTCTTTTCTAGTTTTATTAATCAAATCAAATCCCTCTCTCTCTCACTTCATTTTATCTTTGCATGTTAATTGGATTAGAATGCATGTTCATTTCTCCATCCACGTGTCTACAAACCACGCATTATATAGTTACGTTGTTTTTATTTTGAACTTTTTGGAATTGAAACGTGTAGCTTAATATTAATTGTGTTTCACAAATCTAAAAAGTTGTCACTTTAAAAAGAGTGTAAATGCTAGGTGTACGTACAAAGAGTATTACTCATCATGATATATATAATTGGTCCAACAATTAATTTAGTAATCACAAGATTTTAAATTTGATTTTTGTAAAAATTATTTATTAAGCTTTTTCCTAGTTTGAGTTGAACAACTATAGATAACATAGGTCGGTTTACTTCATTATAGTCCTTTACCAACTAGAGTCACAAGACGAGTTTCATCCATAGCACATTTTTAAGTAGCGATTGTGGGCTTCCCCGACTCCCAGTAAATCAAAACTTATATTAACATAACAAAAAAGAAAAAGAAAAAAAGGCCATATCGGAGCTAATAATCAAGCAATAAATCATGACATTTGAAGTAAAATTGGAGTAGGTGTAGACGTGCAGTAGAACTCAAAAATGATATGAAACTGTGCTTAATTAATAAAGCATATATTTTAGATTTTGATGATATTCCAAAATCAAGTTGTTGTACAAGCAGGTCACGTTTAAATTGTAAAATACTAAACTCGTAGGCCCAGCACCTATCTGTCTGTTTTTATACGAATTGTCAATTAAATTAAATGGTTACTATTACAATAAAAGTTAAAACTAGTAGTGAAAATATAATTTTATTTTCTTATATATATCTATATACCAGCCAATATCACGTTTTAATAATAATAATAATAATAATAATAATAAAATACCAAACTTAGACCTCCAAATTAAACTTCTGCCCAATAAATTACCGTTGGTTTATATGGATTAAACTTGATTTGAAAAAGGGCAAGAATATATATAGTTTAGTGCGGTAAATTGAGAAGAAGTGAAAGAGTTATAATGTGATTGAGTGATGCATGAAGAAGTTGGGTAAGTATCCACATGGATTGGCTCCACATAGCACATGCAGTATAACTATTCCCATTGTGAAAATAGGGTTAGGTAACGGTAGTTACTCAGTCCCTTTCATAAACGTATCAATTAAACCAACCGGACGTACCAGACGACCGCCCAACCCCTCCCCACTTGCCCCATTAATTCTACCATTTTCCACCCTAGCTACACGTACATATACCTACCCACATATACACTAAGACCTTACCCTTCTTTCACAACCTACCTTTCTTCATCTATACAAATACATACAT
This sequence comes from Ipomoea triloba, assembly GCF_003576645.1. Lineage (NCBI taxonomy): Eukaryota > Viridiplantae > Streptophyta > Magnoliopsida > Solanales > Convolvulaceae > Ipomoea > Ipomoea triloba. Next base: position 23,228,719 of record NC_044925.1, on the reverse strand, counting down.
TAACTATAATGTTATCACTATTTCTTTCGTTTTAGGTGTTTGTTTAGTATATTATTGATATTCATAAGTTTAGTTGATCGATGATTTAGGCCAAGGTACTAGTTTATAGTACATAAATAGGTCACAATAAAGTATAATGTTTAATATATATAAGGTGAATAATAGTGCAACTGTGTATGATTATTATTGTTTAAGTGTTAGGTAAATCAAATCTTCGAATACCAATGCTAATAGTTAAAGTAGCATAGTAACAATACAAATGTTCATATTTTGGATATAATGTGAAGAACTACCGTTTATATTAATGTTATCTCATAATGCTATGAGTCTAATCAAACATATATAATTATAGGACCACTGATACTAAGATAAGATGGCATCTCGTTTCTCATGCAATAGCAATAACTCCAGGCGTGACATGCCAAATTGCCAACAACATTAAATGTTATAATGTGCACATGTCAATAAATTTGGGTTACTAGGTCTGGATCAGTGTAATGAGTTGAATTTGTCAATATTACTTAATTGGCCGATTAAATTAGTTCAAAACCTAACATTTTACCATATATTATACATTAAATAAGTATTTTTCTATATATGTTTTGCAAGTATTAATGATATTGGTTGGACAATACAATGTTGGCTTATCAAAGTAAATAACATATGAGTAAAAGGGTGTAAGTTATTTATAATTCACAAGAATGATAGATATAATAAAAAGGTTTCTAAGCTTAAAGTTTTGAGGATTTGATAAAAATTGTAAAAGTAGAACATTATTGACAAAATGTAATTAAGTCCTTCATTTATTATAATTATTTTTTAAACTTTTTTTTTCTGTTATTTTTATTTTTTAAACTTTTTTTTCTGTTATTTTTACTTTTTAAACTTTTTTTCTGTTATTTTTGTGAAGGTAGAGATATGGTTAGAGGTCGAATATGATAAACTGCATTTAAAATATATATATATATATATATATATATATATATATATATATATATATATATATAAAAGATACATAGCTAAATATATCATAAACTGATGAAAACACATTTTCCTCCTTTAAACCTTGGTCGTCGTGATTTTGATTCTTCACCTATTGATATCTATATTGCATAGAAACTTCAAAAGGGTTGTGTTTTTTCATTTTGAAAATATTTCATCTATAAAATATTTTGAAACTCATTCTGAAACGTTTATGTGTTATTTATGAATAAACCAAAAGTTTTCTTTAAAAATTGGGTTGTTTCCTTATTAAGAAAAAGTTTAGAATAACATATTGAAGTTGGAAACACATTTCTGGTTTATTTCATACTAATCTTTGAAGGCATGCATAAGTAAAATTAAATACATATATAAGTTGTCACAATCCTTGCATCTTGATCGATCTTGTTTTTTTTTTGTGCGGTAATTCATGCTTTATATATAGTTTAACAAATTAAATTAAATAAGAATTATGTATTTTAATGCTGATTAACAAATTTTAAAAGTATTGAGGTAAATATGGAAACAACAAAAGTTATAACAAAAAGTATAACAAAGAAAGGTATTTATGACCTACAAAATATAAGACAAGACATTTATAACATGATGTACAATCATTTTGGATGAAAAAATAGCATAAAAATTGAATACAACTTTACTTTAACATGTGTTAGGTTACTTTTTTAATAGTGGGTTGCGCTGAGATAGCGTTGTCACGCTTTATATAATATAATTTGTACTTGTGTTGTTTTCTTCCTACAATAACCTATTGCAACCTATTATTGTTTATACGTATCATTGGACCGAACGACCGTTGGCATTTGGCAATATCCTCATTGCATAAAGTTTATGATTTTTATAACAGAATGCATTTGAAATTGTATTTTTTAAAAAAATCACAAGGAGGAAACCTCAAAACATCAAGCTAAACTAACTAGACACCATAGGAATAACGTAACTCTCAACTACAGGACAAATTGAGAGAAAACATGGCATGATGAGAGAGCTAGCATATGAATGTGGTACAAATGAATTAAGGTTTTACTCTCTACTTCTTTTTGATAGACATGTCATTTTAACATGTGTTTAGTTACTTTTTAATGGTGGTTTACGTTGAGGTAGCGTTGTCACGCTTTATGTAATATAATTTGTACTTGTGATGTTTTCTTCCAACAATGACAAAATGTATTGACTAAAAGGTTATGAAAGTATTGAATAAAAAACAAACTAAAAAGAGAATTGTAAAATAATAAAAATGAACGAAACAGAATAATAGAATTAAAACAAAAATATACAAAGTGCAAAAAAAAAAAAAAAAAACTAACTTATTTGATAAAAAGTAACCAAAAAAAAAAAAGATAATTGTAACACAGAAAAAAAGTAAATTAGGGTAATATGTAAGGGTAAAATTAGAAGAAAATATTAAAATTATAACACAAGAAGCATAAAGCACAAGCAACCATTGCAACCTATTCCACCAACATCTTTTAAATTCTCATTATGACCAAACACTTCAAATCTAAGGGAAGGGTCACAAGTACCAAGTCCATTTATGCTATATTTATAGAATCGAACTTGTGATCTTATGATACAAAAATTATGCTTTATTCACTCGATTATTCCTTTCAGAACAAGATTTGATAATTTACTTATATGTATACATGTGAAGATTAACTTAGATATTGTTATATTACCCTTTTTTTTTGTGACAATTAAGACTGCATGTAAATATGTAATATATAAGATTAGGCCGCAATTCGCTATACAGATAATTATTAATATTGCATTGAATATTAATAATTAATAAATTGTAAGATTAAAGAAGTTAGAAATGCGTTCTTACGTGTAGTATTATCTCTTTTTCACAATATTTCTTAATTAAACAATTGGACAAAAAATAGCAGGGTTGTCAATGACCTTGTGATTTAGTGGCACGAAGCGGCTTTTCGAATTAGGAGATCATGGGTTTGAGTCTCAGTGGGAGTGATATTAACTCTTTCTTCTTTAATTAATAAGTTGTGAAAGTAGTCATTAGTACTGCAAAAGAAGAAGAGGAAAAAAATGAGGGAGAGAAAAAGAAAAATATGGGTTTCTACCAAGTGTGATAGTCATGGTTATCAAAAACATTTTTGCTATCCTTTTTCTTTTAAATAAAAATATATTAAAATCGATCATCATGTGGTCCTTATATCATTAATTATGACAACCATCTAGTCATCATCCTGATGAATTTACCTAAGTAGTTGATATTATTGACCAATTTTATCGTGATTAATATTATTGATGTATGTTTTCCAAATTAAAAAAGTAACCGGAAAAGTCATTTTCATTTATGAGCCTTCAATTTTTTACCATTTACCAATGGTCACTAATAAAGGTTCCTAGTATGACAAATAAAATGGTCCAAATACATTTTATTCTTAAGAGTAGCATTAGTGGTAAAATTCAAATTTGAGTTTTTTTGTTAGATTTGTATAATAGTAATAATATTAATGTAAACTATTTTTAAATTTTAAAGAAAGTTATAATGATAAAAGTATTTTTGTCCAAAAAATAGATAGTACAGGCAACTGTTGACTCTTTGTGCTTCAGTAGGTTGAGAAAGTAGCTATGAACAGATACTACATTGTAATAGAGTCAGTAGTACTCAAAAAATAATAATAATAATAATAATAATAATAATAATAATATAACTAGTATTTTTGCCTGTGCGTTGCACGGAATGGATTTGTTATAATATTTTAAGAATATTTGGATCGATATACAATTATATAAATTATAACATCGAATATTGTATAGCGCAATTGATGAAATTGGTTGGATCAATTATGTTGTCTGGTGTTTTCCTTGCTTGAATTAGAGCAAATAATTGTTCAATTACCGGTGCGATGCACAAATAAATTTTTTATTATATATTTAGATAATAAAAATAAAGAAAATTATTTAAAAAATTCTAATATTGAACGTGTACATTTATTTGATTATAAGATTAGTGCAAAAGTATAACTCAATTAATTGAAATATATATGACTTGTTTGTCTACAATTATCTTAAAAAGATCGATATGTAATATGACTTATGTAATTATATTATTACTAAATTAAATATGAGAAAAATGAGAAATAATTTAATTATAATTATTATAAAAATAAATTCAACGACCAGTGTTATTATCATAATAATTATTAGGCAACTATTATTAGTCAATTACACTAATATATGTGCAATTATACTTTTATACCTTAAGTATATTAATTTTCACCCTATCGCATTTAGTTTTTCTTCCTCCTTCATATTTGAATGAATTAATTGTAACTATTATAAAAAATCTAACAGTCATGTTTAATTAATTTTTTTTAAGTTTTTAAATAATTTTCAGTCAATTAGTAATATCCATTCCCTTTTTCAATTTGCCTAATTTTCCTTTTCCATTATGATTTTTTTTATATTTTCAATCAATTAGTAAAATCAGTTTTCTTTTTCATTTTCTCTTTAATATTGTCTGGGCGGAATTTCACAAAGGATGACTGACTCGGGAGAAAGCCACATACAATTGACCCTGACTAAAGACCGATTTTTTTAGCAATAACCAAACGTGAGTTAGTGTTTGGCCTTAACTTTTGTTTATAGTCATGGCATATGCAATATCAATGAGAATTGTTTATGCTGGAACTTGAAGGACAATCAGTGGTTCTGCCAAATCAACATTATAGTAAGGCAAGACAGAATCCACGTGCTCCTCCCATAGAGTAACAGTGAGCCGACTACCCCTGAGTAGTGAAAACAACAATGAGCATGATAATGCCTAAATTTATACTTAAACAAATCAAAAAGACATCCAAACAAACACATACCGAGAGTCTTCAATGACAAAATCAATCAACCTTTGAGGATTTGAATTAACTTGGACAACTTTTTGCTCATTAATGAAAACAACACGGCCAATCAAATCTGCAAAAAACCAAACAAAAGATTTGCAATAAATGACCTTTTGTATCCTATATTGCGAAACTAAAATTTATATATTTTGTAGCAACTAAATATTTAAAGTATTAATAAGGATGCATGTATATTTAATATTATTTTGGTCTGATAAAATGTTTCTTGACAAAAGATTTAAAATTGGCATTCATGAATGTATACTATTAGAAATTTAGTATAACAAAAAGAAATAAAAACACCAAAAAAAAAAGAAAAGAAATAAAAACACATCTAGTATAGAATAAGATTTAAAGAAGAATTTACCAATTAGCAATTTAGCATATTGCTATCCACTCCTCCGGGAGCCTTCAATGTTTCTTGAACTTAACCACAAACTCTTTAGGGATTTGTAAATGGATACAAGTTCTCTGAAGAAAGAAAAAAAAAATATTGTAATGCTCTCCAAGTGCGAATATTAAATATGGCTACAGTGTTCACTACAAAATGCCAACCACTGCAAAATTTACACAACCTTTTTTCCTCTAATTCATAGAACAAAATTCGGCCACGATATAGTCACAATCTGCTCTCCCTAATTTATATACACTTTTAAACTTAATAGCATTTACTTGGGAGTCATGGAGTAAGCACTCTAGTGTGTGTTGGTTGATTGTGGAATGTGGATATTCCCTTGACAAATAACAACGCATTAGCCGGAGTCTAATACAACTCCTTCTTGTCTTGGGAGATAGGTCGGAAGCAGAGACAAAAACAGACCCCATTAGTGAAAGAACAATATTGTTGAAAGATTTGCGTGACAATATCGTTTTACTATTTCGATTTGTGTAAGTAAGTTATAAAATTTCTAATTGATGAATGTATTTATAATACGAATTGACGGAGGAATTGTAGTATAGGAATTGTAGAGGAATTGTAGTATACGAATTGTATTGGAATTGTAGTATAGGAATTGTATTGTTTTAATATTATTCTATTGTTTATACGAATTGTATTGGAATTGTAGTATAGGAATTGTATTGTTTTAATATTATTCTATTGTTTATACGAATTGTATTGGAATTGTAGTATAGGAATTGTATTGTTTTAATATTATTCTGTAGTATTGTATTTCGTGTTTTAATAGCAGATTTATTTGATACGAATTGTATTGGAATTGTAGTATAGGAATTGTATTGTTTTAATATTATTCTATT
>NC_044925.1:23201389-23222527 GCF_003576645.1 Ipomoea triloba | reverse complement strand
TATAATACGAATTGACGGAGGAATTGTAGTATAGGAATTGTAGAGGAATTGTAGTATACGAATTGTATTGGAATTGTAGTATAGGAATTGTAGAATAGTAGACTTCATTATGTAGTATTGGATTTCGTGTTTTAATAGCAGATTTATTTGATACGAATTGTATTGGAATTGTAGTATAGGAATTGTATTGTTTTAATATTATTCTATTGTTTATACGAATTGTATTGGAATTGTAGTATAGGAATTGTATTGTTTTAATATTATTCTATTGTTTATACGAATTGTATTGGAATTGTAGTATAGGAATTGTATTGTTTTAATATTATTCTATTGATTATACGAATTGTATTGGAATTGTAGTATATGAATTGTATTGTTTTAATATTATTCTATTATTTTAATTGTTTTAATGTACAATATTTTGGGCGGGAAGGAAGATTTCGTTTTGGAGGATTTTGTTTTTATATATATAAAGATTACGCAAACCATAATATTAGGAATTCTATTTGAATTTACAATTGTATTAGGGATAGGAATTGTATTACCATATTATACAATATTACTCACACCAAAATATTATAGGTCTGTTTTGGGCGGAAAGTTAAAACTGAGGATATTGTTTTTATTAATAGTATAGATTGCATTACAGAGAAATATATATACTGAATTATTACCATTAGTAATTCTAGTCTAGAATTGTATTACGAACGTAGGGAAGAATATATTTTATTAGGAATTCTATTTGAATTTACAATTGTATTAGGGATAGGAATTGTATTACCATATTTTACAATATTACGCAAACCATAATATTAGGAATTCTATTTGAATTAACAATTGTATTAGGGATAGGAATTGTATTACCATATTATACAATATTACTCACACAAAAATATTATAGGTCTGTTTTGGGTGGAAAGTTAAAACTGAGGATATTGTTTTTATTAATAGTATAGATTGCATTGCAGAGAAATATATATACTGAATTATTGTCATTAGTAATTCTAGTCTAGAATTGTATTACGAATAGGATCGTATGGAAGAATATATTTTATTAGGAATTCTATTTGAATTTACAATGGAAGAATATATTTTATTAGGAATTCTATTTGAATTTACAATTGAAGAATATATTTTATTAGGAATTCTATTTGAATTTACAATTGTATAATATATTTTATTAGGAATTCTATTTGAATTTACAATTGTATTAGGTATTTTATTAGGAATTCTATTTGAATTTACAATTGTATTAGGGATAGGAATTGTATTACCATATTTTACAATATTACGCAAACCATAATATTATAGGAATTGTATTGTTTTAATATTATTCTATTATTCTAATTGTTTTAATGTACAATATTTTGGGCGGGAAGGAAGATTTCGTTTTGGAGGATTTTTTTTTATATATATAAAGATTACGCAAACCATAATATTAGGAATTCTATTTGAATTTACAATTGTATTAGGGATAGGAATTGTATTACCATATTTTACAATATTACGCAAACCATAATATTATAGGAATTGTATTGTTTTAATATTATTCTATTATTCTAATTGTTTTAATGTACAATATTTTGGGCGGGAAGGAAGATTTCGTTTTGGAGGATTTTGTTTTTATATATATAAAGATTACGCAAACCATAATATTAGGAATTCTATTTGAATTTACAATTGTATTAGAGATAGGAATTGTATTACCATATTATACAATATTACTCACACCAAAATATTATAGGTCTGTTTTGGGCGGAAAGTTAAAACTGAGGATATTGTTTTTATTAATAGTATAGATTGCATTGCAGAGAAATATATATATACTGAATTATTGTCATTAGTAATTCTAGTCTAGAATTATATTACGAATAGCAACGTAAGGAAGAATATATTTTATTAGGAATTCTATTTGAATTTACAATTGTATTAGGGATAGGAATTGTATTACCATATTTTACAATATTACGCAAACCATAATATTAGGAATTCTATTTGAATTTACAATTGTATTAGGGATAGGAATTGTATTACCATATTATACAATATTAGTGGTAAAATTCAAATTTGAGTTTTTTTGTTAGATTTGTATAATAGTAATAATATTAATGTAAACTATTTTTAAATTTTAAAGAAAGTTATAATGATAAAAGTATTTTTGTCCAAAAAATAGATAGTACAGGCAACTGTTGACTCTTTGTGCTTCAGTAGGTTGAGAAAGTAGCTATGAACAGATACTACATTGTAATAGAGTCAGTAGTACTCAAATAATAATAATAATAATAATAATAATATAATTTATAAAAAAAAAGTAATAAAAATTGATATAAATGAAGGTTACCTTCATGTCTTCATTAACCCTTATTAGATTTTCAGATTTAGATTTTACATGGAATATCAATAGTTAGTGGTTGATAATTTTTTTGGGGGGAAATTTTATTTTTTATCTCTAAGTTATAGAGTAATTGTAAAATTCATCCCTAAGTGTTAGTCATGTTCATTTTTCACCCTTAAGCTATCATTGGCGTTTCACTTTTCGTCCATTTATTAACTTTTCGTGCTCACTTTTTGTCCTTAAGTTATACTAATGTTGCTAATTTCGTCCCTGATATTTTGTTAGTAAAGGGACAAAAAATGCAAAGTCAATAATAGCTTAGTGACAAAAAGTGAGCATGATCAACAATTAGGGACGAAATCTACAATTATCGTATAACTTAGGGATGAAAAGTGTAATGATAATGCCACTAGGACTGTTAACGAATCGAACATGAACAAATAGAGGTTGTTTGTGTTCCTCTATTAAGATTTTTGGAGTGTTCGTGTTCGTTTGTTAAGGTTTTTCAAAATCTTGTTTATGTTCGTTTGTTAAGCGTTCATCCGTCTTCGTTAACGTTCACGAACACGTTCACGAACGTGTTCGCTAATGTTAATGAACATGTTCACGAACATGTTCATTAACATTTGCGAACATGTCCGTGAACACGTAATAACCAAGCACGTGCACATGTTCATGATCACAATTTATTCGTGAACAAGAAATAATCTATATATGGCCACAAACAATAACCTAACAAACAATACATCTACTTAATTGCTTATTCATTAACATGTTCGTAAATATTATTAAACGAACACTAGATGAGAACTGTATGAATTGTATTGATGAGAATGTCCAAAGATACGGATTACAAGAATATATATAATAAGTGAATCTCAGGGATACTAGAATAGGGGAATCACAGGAAGTCTAGAGTATGGAGTCATAATTTGACTCAAATACATATAGTTCTAATACATTATCAAACGAACACTAAACGAGCTTGTTCATGAAAAATCATTAATAAACAAACACATACGGACTTGTTCACAAGCTCTTAGCTAATAAGTCTACAATTGTTCAAACATTATTTATTTACTTATAAATGAACGCTTACCGAACATGAATACAAGTAATTTAACGAAAATTTTGTTTGCTAACACCCCTAAATGCCACGCAATCATGATTGTCAATGGGGCAGATGGGGGAGGGGGTAATGGGGTATGATTGGACTAACTGAATGCTAAATCAAAGGGTCCGTTGATTTAATAGTTTACCAGTTAAAACATGTTACATTTGTGTTTAATCATAGTATCTGTAACATTTTTTTTTTAATTACATTACACCCAATATAAATCGTAAGAAATTTAAAATTAAAATCTTAATTAAGGTTCCAAATAAAAAAAAATCAATTTATCACTTTTGAAACGTTTTTACTTAATGATAAAAAATCTTATTTGAATGTTAATGGATATATTATTGTAGTATATATTGTGAAACAAAAGAAAAACAAATTATGGAAAATTAGTGGATAATTGTTGTTAATTAAGTACTACATTCAATTAATGCGCATACTAATCGTAATTAAGAATGAATTTGTCGGCAAGAGTTGGGCCACCACTAAAGAACCGTACATAAAGGAATAGTCAAAGGTCAAGTGGGCCATGCCTAATATCAAAATTCACGTGTCCCTGACGTGGCAAACTGCCAATATAACAGACAAATCCCTCGTCCTCGTGTCTGGTGTTAGCAACACAAATATGAAAATTTTCCAAAAGTTCCTCGTCCCTGTAGGGAAAATGTTATTTTATTTAATTTATTTAAATTTTATATTAAATTATGCAATTTTTATTACGAATATCATATTTAATATATGAATTATTTATTGATCGCTTGATTTGATATTAATTATGTAATTAATTAAATTTATATTAGATAATATAAAAATTCAAATAATTGTATCATATTTTTCTTATTTAAAATGATTATTAGAGACTAACATCACACAGTCTAAGCAAGATTATTATCATTTCTCTAAAGCAATGCATTGAGTTCAACTTTCCTGAAATTAGTTGATAAGAAAAAAAAATTAAAATGAAATCTAACAATATCTAGTTGTAATTGTGTATAATATAATAGTTTAGTTTTAAACTAGTTGACATTTATTGTGTTAGTGTAACCCATCATATCAGTGTAATTATCAAATTCTAAGGAATTTATTGAAAAAAAAAATTAGTAACAAAATATAATAAAAAAACAAAAAATTGTTTTGACATAACATGCTATAATTAATTTTCTGTCAAATCAATGAGTCATTCAATGTTTAGGCGGTTAGAATATTACTATTTGTAAACAAAAATAACTACCTCATTTTAAGTCTTGTCCATAAAAGACAAAATACTCATGTTCCAAGAGCCGCCACTGCACCACATCCTGACCGACATGATAGTAGAGAGATAAATCAATGTGACTTAAACGCTCATTACATGAGAGACCGGACAATACTTATTTGTGGAGCGGTCTATCGGAACTTAAGTGCATGATAACCAACGTAATGTACGCAATAATGCACACAACGTAACGGCTTGCATTAGCAATGTCGTGGGAGAGGGTGTAGGCAGGGAGGGCTTCAGCAGAACACGAGTGATTCGGAATTCATTAAAACTCACACAAAAGATTCCAAAAACTGCATGTCCTTAAAGTTGGAGAACAACATGGTGTCGTGTCCTTGTGTTGTTCCGGTGGACGGAGACTGAACCTGCCTCAAATACAACCCCCCATACTCACTACTACAATCAATTCTATTTTGACAAGAATTTCATCATCAAATAAATTAAAGCAGTGCCGGTGGGCACGTTTACACGCAGTGACGATGAACAGTAAGAATCCCAAAGTTTTGGTCCGGTGTAGCTGTCAGCGGCGAGTGAAGATCAGACAGCGCGGGGCCGACATTGCAGGAGCGGATAAAGTGAGTCACGGCCACATAGGTTTCTCAGAGTCAGAGACTGTTTGGGTACAACGTTTTCAACTTTTAATGTCTTAATTACAACATTATATTAGCCGCCCACAGATTTTGAGCAGACTACCCTCCATCGATGGGTCGACAATTCCACGCCACGCCCTGTGGTGTAGTCAAACTTGTATATCCGATCCGACGTCGACCTTCTGCGCTCTCATTGCACGGAGCTTTGAAATGTGGTGCACGCTCCGGTCCTAATCTGTCACCCCAATGTTATCCCGAGAGGAATTGAAGAAATTTTAGGAACAAACAAAATGTGCGACTGCAAGAAATTGAAAATATTGGACTATACTATTTGATCGAGTTGGAATAAGGAATTTTGGAAGGTCGAGATCGAAAGTGATTTTAAAGTCGGCAGTTTGAAAGATTAGACAATTTAATGAGTTAAATCATAAATGTGAATTCCGATTTTAAATTATTAGTGCTATAAGGGAGGTTAGTAGATCCAAATTGGAGCTACTAACTTGCGCTTGATGATAAATTAAATACGAATTTCAGTAATTTATCTACATATTATTTTGTTAGTAAATTTGACCTTTTTTTGGGTAGTGTATAATATTGACCATGTGCCATGTTATTTGCAATCAGTTTTACACTTTAGTTTGTAGCGAGATATGTTTGATTCTGAACCAATTCCAACCAAGTTGATCGGGCAATTGGTTTGAATGTTTATCTTGTGTTGGTTAGTTATGAGCAATGTATACTAATTTATCTCATTGTAGTTATTTGCCAACTAAGGTCACAAGCTAAATAACACTCAGACCATACCTTCAATAACGGCCACAGATTTTTTCATAAATCAAAGAGATATGAGTGATTGTATTAAATGTTAGCATTCCAATTTGTACTCAATGCAAACAATGTGAGGTGGAATTGACTATGTAGCTTTAAAAAATTAAACTTAATGCAATCAATCCCATCTCGTCACATCAACATTTAATAAATCAAAGCGAGTCTAGCATCCTTATCAGTTCGTATATTTCACGGTTATTGGGGAGTTGTTTAAGTGTGATTAAAAAAGAGAAAATGGAAAGAGATGAATAAAAAAAAAACAAAACAAAACTGAAATTGAAAAGAAAAAATTATGCTGCTATCAGGCACGCCTCGGGCGCGGCTGTGCGCGAAACGCGCACAGCCAGCAACGGTCATTCATTTATTATTTTTTATCGGGAACCCAAAGATCCCCAAATTAGTAGAAGCAACCATTTTCCTCTCTCTCCTATTTCTCACTCCTCCAAATAAGCATCTACGGTTCCAAGATTCCCAAATTATGCACTGATGGCGTTGCTCTTAGTATTAATTTTCTTAATTCAAATTTGTTTAATGGCATACGTATATTTTATGTCTCAAATTGACTAAATATGAGGATTGTGACTAATGGACGAGGCAGCTAAATGTGACAAATTTGACTCTGAATTCAAATAAGATCAGAGTCTAATGCTCTACTTCATATTTCCAAATTCCAACTAAATTAGAACCAAGAGTTTGTCCGTAATGACATTTTTCTTTGAACATTCTTTCTTTCACTATATTTTACATTATCTAATAAAATTTGTATATACCTAATTTCCTCACAAGGTTACACACATTTAATTTGCTACCTTGTCATTATTTCCACTAAACACTGACCCATATTACTTGAGGACAAAAAACAACATTGTCTTCTTCCTAGTCATCTGATCTTTTCACTCTGTACATAATTTACTGTTTTAACACGCAGGTGCAAGCTTTTGTTGCTGTGGTACGTAAGAAAAGTTCACCGACTACGTACAACTATTTGTACCAGTTGTCAGGGAATAGATTAAGTAGTACAAATTAAGCTAAATACAAATTAAATCCTTCACGAAGAAGATGTACTCAATTTGTATACATATCTTATGACGACTAGTAAAGTAATTTTTTTAGTATCTATTTCATACTTTTTCTATCTGTTACAGCTTAAAGAGACAATACATCACCACCAGGATTCGATCATGTGACCTTCTTTAAAGGAGAACAACAAATCGTCATATGTGCTTAGCACTAAGTAAAGCAAATTAAAATTTATGAATTTATTTTGAATTGGTTAATCAGTTGAATTGTGTCCAAGTTCAAAATTGAAATTACGACACTACTTTTCATTAATCTTCGAACAATATTATACCTTTCAAACGCGTTTTGAACTCTACTTACTAACTGGATATCATAATCTTATTTCGCACCACTAATAATCTTAATATTATAGCATTATCTAAATTCACTTTCATGCCGACATTTTCATTTTACTATTAGAATTAAAGTTTGACAATAGTTTGAAAATAGATAGCAGATTAATGTTTTCAAAAAAAAAAAAAAAAAAGATAGCAGATTAATATAAATAAGTTAGGAATATTGTTTTATTAGATTTTGATAATATTGGTATAGGTAGGTTAAGAAGTTAGACTTCTTAAGTTTTTTTGTCATTTTTCATTATAAATATTATCATTTTTACTTTGATTTCTTACTGAGCTACTATTTCAACAGATCTCATGTTTACCATAAGCTATCAACAATAGAGCATTCAAACAATAAACCTCAGATCTCATGTTTACCATAAGCTATCAACAATAGAGCATTCAAACAATAAACCTCTTATTAATGAATTACAATAGATCTAAAATCTTTCAACAATAAGTACGATTGGCAGCTGGCAATGCAATGAATAATGAATGATATATAGTGTGGTTTAAAAAGAGTTGTTGGTACCTATACTTTCTCAACCTGTTGAAGCAGGTTCGATCTCATGACTTCCCATATGGAGAGCTACTATATGTCATCTGGACACAAAATGCTTGGCCAATTGCATGCAACATAAAAGATGGAGATGGTAACTTTTGGATACCTACCCCATCTTGTAAGGTGCCAACATGCAAATTCAAGAATGTTTGACTCTATATATAGAGCTCAGCATGAAGTGATGGATATAGTGGATTAACGAATTCATTGTTAAAAATTCTAGTGAACAAAAAATAATTATAGTTCTTCAAAGCTTAAAAGAAACATCTAGATTTAGTCTAGTAGTGGTCTTCAAAAGACACTCTCAATCCTTCGTGTAAAGGTTGGAGATCTTCTTTCTAGGCGCCAGGTGAATTATTCAATGAGGCTAGGTAGAGTATGTAAGTCCAACCTCCTTGAGGTTGGTATATATAGAACCATTTTAGAATAAGTTACCAGGTAAAAAGTGTAAATTAAACTAAAATGCTAGTCGTCAATTTGGGATGACTAATGACTCTAAAATAAAGGGAAAAAAAAGTAGTGATAATTTGATAATTATTTTAAACTTTTAAATGCTAAAAGTGTATTACGCAACACTATAAAGTGCATCTGTTGATATGTAAAAGTGCAATAGTCTTTAATGTAGTTTTACATAACAGTAAATGCATTTCGTAATTATACTCGGTACATGTTCGCACTTTTATAAGAAAACCAAAATTTATTTGAACTGATTCATATATATAGGATTTGGATCATATAAAGAACCTACACGGAAAAAATTAAGAACCAGAAGGTGGAAAACGAGGGCGCGGCATATCACGAGATATTGGGGGTGATAACGAGACGAAAGAGGCCGTTAATCGTTATTCAAGTAGGTGAATGGAATAATGAGTAAACCTTGATAGTGGAGGGGTTAGTTGGAACAAGCAATATCCGTCATGAGAACCAATTGGACCATCTTTCACTTTCAACACACCTCACACGATGTTTCCTAATTCCATTCCACCCCATAGAATCAAACCCACGGATTATACAATTATTAAACACGGTTTAATAATTTAAAAGATATATGTAATTTCACTGAAATTATTAACTTACATTTTTTGTGAATAAAATTTCATGTGAATAGAATTTTATTTATTCGTTTAGAAAAAAAAAAGTTTAGATTTCGTGAATATAATAATAGACTTAAAAAGATTCTAAATGGAAATGGACAAAATTTTATTATAAAGTAATATGAAATGTAATGTAATTATTACATACATAGAGACAGTCATGATACCAAGAAAATAAAAAAGAAGACATAATAAAAGTAGTCGGCAGTCGGCACAGCCAAGGGACAGATCCTGCTTTTGATAATTCGTCAACATAAGTTTTAAACAATACTATAGAAGCTAAGTCTGTGTAGGGTAGGGTTCTGAATTAGGCTGTTAATTAGCATTGAAATATACATAAAATAAATAAATAAACATATTAACTCCTATATTTCATCATAATATCAATAGACTTTTGATTTTATTGGGAGCTGAGGTACTCAGGTACACTCTTAATTAGGAGATTGACAGTTAGATTAGTAGTTGGAAGAAGGTTTGGAGGATCGAGTTAACATCATATTATTGAAACGTGACAATAATGATACTGCGCAATTATAAGAAAATAAAGTTGTATCTTCACTACTAGCTATAATTAAAGGAGGTCAAACATGTTATGCGCTTGAGACTAGTAAGTGTTGGGAGGGATTGAAGCCATCGAAATTAAACGTCGTGATGCTAATCTTGACATTAGCAGTTCATTTATTGATTATCCAAGCTGCTAGGTTAGAGTAAAAAATGTTGGAGCCAAATTGATATATATAGTATATGTGTGTGCTTTCACAACATAACATATGTTTTAGCCATTTTAATTTATAACCTAGGAATGAGTGACTAAGTGAGTAAAACATGATTCTTATATTTGGATTGTCACAAGCTCACTTCTTGCCAACATTTGTTACACATAATTTTTCGAGTGTAGTTTACGTCTCTGATCTCATCTAGTTTTCGTGTTACTCCTGTCACTAAAAAAAAAAAAAACTATATTCACAATAAATATTGTTAATTAGTGTAATATATTGGAGTTTGTGGGCAAACCTAACTTTGATTTAAAAAATTTGTAAGGATAGATGTTGTATTTCCTAAGTAATTTGGGAGCTAGGAGAGGTGTTGCCAAAGAAGATGCTGCTTTTCTAACAACCTATTTTCCTAATCTATTTATGGCGGTGTTCCTACAGGAGTAGTCTTTACAACTGTTGGGAAGAAATTGGGAAGTTGACATCCAAGTTCTCCTAGCAGGAAAATGAATTATGATATTGTAAAGAAGAGAAGGTTAAAAAAATGAATATGTTACGAAAAATTATTTATTTCATTTTATGTGTATCAAAATATTAATACATTTAATTCAGTTGGGGTTGATATTTATAGTACTGCATGTATTTTTATGAAAAATTTAAAGTAAATTAAATAAACTTTTTTTTTAAAAAAAATAATAAAGACAAAAATCTTTTGTATTAAGTTAAATCAAATTTCATTATATTTTTGAAATGTGTAGTGTGTCGGTATAATTTGAGTTAGTATATATTTTATAGAGTTGATGGTGGAATATAGGTAGCAGGGAGGTTGTAAAATTTGGTGGAAGATAGAGTTTAAATAACTTTTTTTCTAGCTACGGAGTCCGTATAGTTGAAAATGATATAGTAGTGATGATGACAAGACGATTATAGTTATTTATGTTGGGATAATAATATAATAACTATTCATGGTAGATGATCTGAGTTATAAGTTTATACGGTAGGATACATAAGTGGCCTCAAATTAAAAGTGCAAGAAAATGAATTCGAGAACAATGAGGATCAATTGGATGAGGGATAAGCTTTTGTATTAATATCTATTTAGTTTGATTAAAATAGTTAGTTAAAAGTAAAACTTTACACTAGTTTCAATGCAATAATAATAATAATAATAATAATAATAATAATAATAATAATAGTAATAATAATAATAATAATGTTATTTCTTTTATGCTCTCTTTCTTTTCCGACCCACTCTTCATGTCTTTCTCACATTGAATTATATCATTTGGAGTAAGCATCCACTCAAAATTCTATTTTCTTGATACGAGCACGTAACAATATGATAATGGTGAAATAAAGAAGATAATGTTACAAAAGAAATAATGATGAAATTAATTCAATCAGGATCAATATTTATATTCCTACATATAGTTTTTAAAGAGTACAATTAATTTCATTCTTTTTATCATAGATTTAAGATGTCAATCCACTTTTAATCATTCTTTTTCAGAACATCTTTCTTTGGTCATAGTATTATTGTGGCATGATCATTTTTGTCCTCTGTCAACAAAATCGTTGAAATATCGTTAAATACAATGACATTTGAATTTTTTGTATACAAAATATATAGGTTGATCTGTTATATTTATATTTTTTATTTTTATTGAAAAAAATCATAATTGAAGATCTAAATGCTCTTATATTTTCTGAATTTAAACAATTTTATTGATGGAAGACAAAAAATGGTCATTCCACAATAATATATACTAGAATCAAAGGAGGATGTTTAAAAAAAAAAAGTGAATTGTCACCTAGGAAAAAAATGAAATTAACTCTTGTTTAAACAATAAAGTAAATTAAATAAAATTTTTAATTTTAATAAATAAATAAATAAATAAGAAGAAGAAGACAGAAGCCTTTACCAAAATTTGAAATGTGTCAGTGCATATATGTACGTTGTAAAGTTTGAGTTAGTATATATTTTGCAAAATTTATGATACAAATTAAAATAATTCACACCTCTTTTATTCTTTAGAATCTTCCTCTCATCTCTCACTTTTTCAAAAAAAAAAAAAAATCTTCAATATTCTTCTTCTCATCTTCTAACCCACAGACACCATCGTCACCTGCCATTGGACCACCTCCAATCACCATCTCTACCGTCGAACCAACTCTATAAGTTTTTATGGAAGAATAATTGATACGTACGTGGCTTTAGAAGTGTTAACAAAAAAAAAAAAAAAAAAAAAAAAAAAAAAAAGCAGGAGAATTCAAGAACAAAGACATATCAAGAAAGGCCAATCGGACGAGGATTAAGTTTTTGTATTAATACTTATTTAGTTTGATTAAATAGAATTACATAATAGTTTTCATGCAGTAATAATAAAATTTTTATTTTCCATCAACTATTTTTCTTTCCCGACCCCTTTTTTATGTCTCTTACCTTGAATTCAATTTATTCGAATAACACCCACTGTTAATTTTTTTAAAGTTTTATTTTTGTATATGAGAACATATAATCATTGTGAAGTAATGTGAATCCATAGTGGATAATAATTGTATAATTGTAGGATAATGTTACAATTGTTACTTTGAACTACACTAGTGATTCTAAAATATAATTAGTATGCCTATTACAATGACTCTTTAATGACTAGTTTAACTACATCAATTTTGCTATAAAAAAAAAGTCAAAATAAAAGAAAAAAAATATCATATCAGAAGATATACATAATGTCACAAGATATAAAGGTGATACCTACTAAACACCATACATGATGTTATCCCCATATACAACATATATGTGATATGAAATTGGCCAGCTAGTTAACGTTGCTAGTCCAATGGTGAGATAGAGTATTAAAATTGTGGCAAGATTAGGACCAGAATGGTCCCCTTTGTCCATTCTTCCTTGTTAGGTCACTAATGGAATATTTTTTAACTTACTTATAAGATTTTAAGTTAAGATAAGATTGTTTAATTTATTAGGATTTCAAAGAAAATGTTGAAGCCTGTAACAAAAATAAGAAATTATAATAATAAATAATTATTATTTTAATTATAACTCATGGCCCATGATGCAATTACTTCTGTTCAATGCTTAAATTTGAGTTAATATCTGATTTGGTTCATCGACTATTAGAATTTCACAATTTTGGTCCTCGTTTTCCAAACTTATTGAATTTCATCCATAACTATGCAATTGTTAATCAAAATGGTCATAATCAGGACTATTTCGGTTTGGCCAAAGGATTATTTTAGTTAAAAATTGTATCGTTGGGAATGAAATTGAGTAGGTTTGGAAGTCAATAACCAATGCAAAGTGATGAAATTCTAATAGTCGATGGACTAAATCGGGTATTAAGTCGCTTGAATTCCACAACTCCGCTTGCAACGACATGGAAATCAAGGTATAATTAAATTTGACCCCCTAAAGTTTAGACTAATAACACCTAGACCCTCTCCTTTAAAAAAAAAGTTTACACGTTGATCTCCCATACTTTTTAAGTTGTCTATTTCATTTTAGTCAATAATGCATTTACACTTATAGGTATATTCTTAAGATTCTCATCATAAAATTTAACAAAAATAAATAAATAAATAACATTCCGATGGCTACTCTTGCTAGTAGGGTGCCTCCCTCTCGATTATTAAAAAAATGTCATATTTTTAAAAGTAAGGACCAAATTTGTTATTTTTTGAACTTGATAACCGAAACTAAACAAAATATACAATAATTAAGATATAAAAAATTGAAAATAGAATAATTTAAGTAAAATAATCCTTAAATGGAAATTATCAGTGTTGATAAAAGTCGAAAAAAGGGTTATCTAAATTGGCCAAAAATGTAACTAACTTTATTTTTATGTTCAAATTGATTTAACTTTAAAAAAAGATGTACGATTATTTTTTTTAGTAAAATTTAGTAAGAAGTGGAAATATATGATGAGTCATGTCGCCCAATTGCAACATCCCAGTTCGCCTAGTTTGAGACACTTCAATAACCACTATTCCATTATTTTTAGAAATTCTATGCATATATTTTAAAATTAAAAGGCAAAATAAATATTATATTAACTATTATAATTCTTGGACTTTACACACACAGTATATACTAGAAAAAGAAAAAGAAAAAAAAAAAAGAGGAGTTGACTTTTACAAAAGAAAAATGTTAGCATCTACCAGTGTGGTTTTTTGAAGATTTTTTCAGAACAAAAATTTAAATGATGATTTTTTATTGACGTGGGGATGCGTTTTTAGATGGTTTTTGTTTCCTGCAAATGTAGTATTTTTGTGAGTTCTGCTATTTGAGAGAAAAGAAGAAAGCAATTGAGGTACTACGCGTGGAGCGCAGCCAGCGCGCCTACTGGGCGTGCGCGTTTTTGTTTCACTATGAATTATTATTATAAGACTTTTCAAATTTAGGTGTCAGATTTATTTGTTTTTTTTTCCTTTTTTTTTTTCTCTTCTCCTTTTTTTTATTGCCCTCTTTCTCTTTTCTAGATGTAACTTTAAAAACCGTGAAAGTAATGGGGTTGATATGGATGCTCTAAGCAATTCTGTAATTGTCACTTCCAAATAGTTACTCTTGATGTGATAAAATGTCGCATCACAAATATATAATAACTACCTAAATATGCAATACTCTTGATGTGATAAAATGTTAACAGTTGCCTCCACTGAAGCTCAAACCCACTCCATCATCCATGTGAGAGTGTAAATCAGGACACCGGGTGCCACTAGACCACAAGGTCTTTGGCAATGTAATATGGTTATATACACAAGAAAAAAAAGTAAC
Organism: Ipomoea triloba; assembly: GCF_003576645.1. NCBI lineage: Eukaryota > Viridiplantae > Streptophyta > Magnoliopsida > Solanales > Convolvulaceae > Ipomoea > Ipomoea triloba. Next base: position 23,207,832 of record NC_044925.1, on the reverse strand, counting down.
TTTATATATATATATATATATATATATATATATATATATATATATATATATATATATATATATATATATAAAGAAAATAATTTTTTTCCTCCTGATGTGATTTATATTCATTGGGCGTCCTTGAATTTATTGATCTCCCTTATTTGTAATAACAAATTACGGAATATTAAAGAATCTAATTAGATAATGCGATGCCATGAGATAAAATTACAAAGAAAAATTTAGAATGTGTAACATTAATCATTTTCAAGTTTTTTTATTTTTATTTTTAATTTTTATGAATAAACTAAAATAATGTCAAATGGGAAATGTGTTTGGCTCAAAAATTAAATCCCAAAAATATATTGTTTCCTATATTTGGAATTTAGTCTTTTTTTTTATAAGGGCCAAACGCATTAGAATTAAATTAAATGCATTTTTTCTTTAAAAAATTAATTTTATTGGTCACGCTTTCTAGAACAAAGTATCATAATTTCTTAAACACATAAATGTCTTGTTCCATTTTTGGGGTTTATAAAATACGTTCCTATCGAAGTTAGACCAAAATACATTTTTTTAAAACTAATTTTATCCATAACTTGTCTATGTAAATTTTAAAATCTTCAGATTCGGTTGATACTATTCAAAAGTCCCCTCTTATATTGTTTTGTTTTGTCAATTCCCCGGCACTGGCGTGGAGTACATGTACGCATGTGGGGACTGGTTTGGTGGGACGGGGGTTGGTGGGTTTGAATCGCTGTGTCGGAGCTTATGTGGCAGCCACGTTAGATTGACGTGTGTCCTGGTCAAACTTTGTCCACGTGGGGACCACACCACCGTTATAGTATCTAAAAATTCGTTACAGTATCTTCTGAGGTCCCCAACCGAACTAACTGACTTGGGTTAGGTTAGGAGCTAGTAAATGAGGTCATCCTATCGCTTATCGACGATGGCGATTCAATCAAGGCCGCGAATCGGCCGGCGGATATGGAGCTAACTCAGCACCACGTGTGCACCCCGGACTTTTTGGACCCTTCCCGCCATTTCCACCACTGTTATAACACCACATCTCCCGCTTTAGGATATTCAGTCAATTACAGGAAGCTCCCATTTCAAATCCACACCATTCGTCGTCGCCATCAACGGAAACTTTGTGTTTAAAATTTGAATATAAAAACAAAATAAATAATGATCAAATAGGTCACTGAACTATACGTAAAAATGTAATTGAGTTATTTGACTTTTAAAAAAAATGTAATTGGTCATTAAATAGTCCAAAATTATGTAATTAAACTAAAAATGACATGTTTACCATGTTATCTTGGCCTGAGAGTTGCTCCATTTTTAATTTATTTTAATAATTTTAAATAATATAAAATTGAAAAATCTCACCCACCCATTCTCGTCTCAAGAGACGGGTGGTTTTTTTTTTTTTTAATTTTATTTTATTTAAAATTATTAATATAAATTTTAAATTTTTTTATTAAGATGACTTCCATGTCATCGGTAACTAGAGAAACATGTCAACATTAATTTAATTACATGATTTTGCATTGTTCAATGACTCAATTATATATTTTTTTAATTGGATGGTCGAATTGCATTTTCAGTTCAATAACCTAATTAAGCATTATTATAAAATAAAATAATGATATTGACACTGTCACAATCTTTTTAAAGAAACATGTCACTACGGTTAGTATATTTTTTAAAATAATGTTTCTTTCCGTCAACTTTAAATTTTTTTTGTAATGTGAGTATTCATTAACATATTGCAAATCATGTATTTTTATACTTAAAGGATAATATAGGTATCACGTAGGTTGCATTGGTAGTTGGGTGCGCTGTTTGCTTGAAACACAAGGATTCGCTTGCGCCACTAACTTTATCCATTTGAGGTTTTTGCTTTATCTAATTAACTAGTTGTTTGGATAGCATTATCCCCACTTTTTCCCCCCTTAGTTTGCCAGCGCTCGTTTTTGACCATATTTGCTTCCCTAATCTTCTCTCCCCCCATTAGTCATTTCCACCTATATATATACCCCGCCACCTATCAGTCTATCTCATTTTCTCGATCGACAAATGTTTTAATATTTAGGGTGCGTTTGGTTCGCACATGAGAATCAGAATCGGAATGGGTATCAAATACTTGATAATGGTAATGGGTTTTGGTGAAAGTATTTAACATGTTTGGTAATTGGGTGGAATGGGAATGATTATTAATAGTTGAGGAAGAATGGAGGAAGGGAGATGAAACCCTTATTTAATAAGGGTATGGGTTTTGTCATTAATGGGGTATTCCAAACCCATAGTAGCATCCACAACACCTATCAACCAAACACAAACAATCACTTTCATACCCATTCCTTATGCCTAAACCCCCCAACCAAACACACCCTTAATAATTCATCTCCTATGTCATGCGTTCAGCTAATTAATGGTTGAAATTTAATCGTTTAGTGTTAGTATGACCGTTTTGAATTGATTGGTTTAAAAAGTTTTTTTTTTAACTTTTATTCGCATAAAACACATGATAGTTCTTTGTTCCTGTGCATTATTTGAGAATTTTCAACTGCTTTACCTTTCGGCTTTTTTTAGTACTGATTTCATACACCAAAGCAAAAAAGGAGGACGTAATCTCCGGCATGTTCTCATATGTTGTCCGTTGAAAAAGGGGATTCAATATCCTTTTCTTCACAACTCTTCTCTATTCTATTTTCTCTCATTGCGCAAGCCAATGCCACTATGCTACAAAATTAATTTCTCATTTTGTGGGGCTAGCTAGCTTGTGGGGCATATATTGGGTTTAGCTTAATTGTAATATTAATGTTAATTTTCGATTATTTAATCTTGGCCCCACTTAATTAAATGCTTCTCACATGCATGCAATTGGCATCTTCATCCACTACACAACTACATGTCGAAACTCAAATGCTCACTTTGCATTAACATAATATCCAATCCAGATTGTTTAGATAATGTATTAATGTAGGTCATATCCTTAAAGATCTCGATCTTAATCGGTTTTCTTAGCTTTTGTGTGTTTAATAATACTAATCCCTTGTCTCACTAGCTTAGTGCTTAGTTGGTCGGTTTAACTACCTTAAAAAAATTCTTTTACTTTGTTTGATGATTACTCAAGTGATGTTAATTAGATCAATCTTTATGGCTGATAGTGTTGATATTGTGTGGCCTCAATTCATATAATTTTTATTTTCTCTTATGGCTGATATTGGTTAACTACGAAGTGTCATGAGTAAATCTTAACTGTAGGATGTACCTTTAAACCTATACCATACTCAAATTAATTAATGGGTAAAGTACGTGATGATGAGATTGATTAAGGGATAATACATGCATGCATTGTGATTTAATTTTAATTGCATGCAAAGTTTGACTATCTTCATCATCATATACAACTCATGCATGCATCTCTAATTTGTGTTTAACATTGTATTGACTTTACAAGCAAATGCTATAATAAGCTTCGCGTGCAAAATTCGATCATATAACATATGTAGCATAATAATTTAAGTAGCCTTAGCCCATGGCCTCCTAAGTCCTAACATTATAGGTCGACTTAGCTCAATTAATTAATCACAAAATTTTAGACAAATGGAGATAAAGATAATTAGTTATAAAACATATGTAGTATAAGTAACATGCAGCCTATGACACCCTATAGCATTATAGGTTGATTCCGCCCAATTAATTGCAGTTTTAATTGAGGCCTTTAGGGGGCAAGTGTTAAAGATAATTAGTTATAAAACATATAGAACATTAGTAGATTGTAGCATAGGGTGTCCTAACATTAGTAGGTTGATTCCGTCAATTAATTACAAGGTTTTAATTGGCGGCAAGTGATAAAGATAATTAGTCATAACTCATAAATTAGAACCTAAAACCTACTATTTTCATAAGATAATTAGCTATAAATTGAATGGGTAATAATTAAGCGTTTACCGCCCCACCAAAAATTATATAGTAGTTATTAAAGTGAATGTCACAAATTTATTTTCTTATTTTTGTGTAATGGTATTTAGCCCTTCATGTCTCTACCAAAAATTATACAGTAGTTATTAAGTACGATAAATTATTTTTAAAAAATATATATATTTGAGTAATTTGATTAAAAAGACAATGAAAACATAGCCTAAATAAAAAGAGAAGAAAAACTAGAGAAAGATAGCAATAACCTCAAGTGATCTTGTGACTTCAACTAATGCACTGTGATCATTAGTAAAAACTTAATGAAATATTATTCTATTTTGATTTTTTAAAAATATTTTTTTTGATGAGAAGTAAATTGGAGGCAAGAAGAGTACCATGAATATAGTTTCATAAGTTAGGTCAAGAATTGAAGGTAGGGATAACAACTACAGAGGGTATTAATTGAAAACATTGATTATTAGTAATCTTATTTTATTTTATTATACTCCGTATGATTTTTAGATTGCTAACATTTGAAGTAATAACTTTAAAAATGTAAAATATAGCAGGATTTGGGCAATTAGATACGATCATACGAAGCATTATATTTTATTTCACATTGTGTTTTGCCAAATGTGTAGAAAATTTCAATGTAACTTTATTTACAAAAAAAATCTCATCAGCCAATATCTAAATGTTTAATGTGGATGATCGGTCTTTTGACCATATCAAGCAAAGAACTATAAATAGGTAAATTAGTCTAGATTGTCCATAGTTAATTAACTCAAACCGAAAATGTCAAAATTTTGTTGTAACTATAGAGTAATATTTATATGTCAAGGGATACAAATTTTTGTACTTATTAAACAATGTACATGTCAACAAGATTGATTAAACTAGTAAATATGGTACGTTTAAAAAAAAACAGTGTCAACTTTAACCATTAAAAATTAGTTTCAACAAGTAATCTTAATAACCAACTTTACCATATAATTATATAATTATGGTATTCTTGCAAGTTGCAACTCGATCCATAAATACTTGGACAAAACACTATATCCTGCAAAATGTGTTGAGCCATCTAAAGACCATCACATGAGTGCCCCATCCCTATACCCACCATGTCATGTCATCGCCTTACTTAGGTTGTCCCCATCTTTGAAAGGAGGGGACTTGCAAAATAATGTAGCATGCTGGGTGGAAAATATTTTTTTTTGAATATTATTAACTTTGTTATAATGTAGTATAGTAACCTTGCAGGAATAAGGACAACCTTATTAGTCAAAGCTAACTAGTAACTAACATATAAACTATTTCATATATATATGACAGGGTAATTGGGTAAGTACCCGACCCAACACCATACGCAGGACCAGAATTGAAGGCAGACGAACGAACGTGTGAGGAAGTCAAACAGCCCCTCGTCACACATTAAAGAAGAGGAGCCACTCAAACGGCTCCTCACTTAGTACACATTGAAGGGGCCACTTAGTGCACATTGAAGAGGAAGCATCTGTTTCATGGACAAAGAGCCGTTGCACTCAAGAATATAAAATGATACTCATATTGTAAGAGTAGGACACACAACATTACTATGAACGTCCGATGGCACCTTGCTCCGACCTGAGCTATGCAACAACGAAATCCCCCTTGATCCTTGCCGGATGTGCTTGACGGTCCCCGCATAATACGCTAACTTGGGGACTTCTTATTCCAGCTGTTCCAAGAGTCTCCGCTAGTTGAACCGCGTCCAGTAGACGGAATGTTCCGCTCATCCCCTTCGTTAGCTGTTTGATCGAGATACTATTACCGAGGTTCCTAAACTTAGAATGGAAAAGATTTTTGAAGTTCCCGTGCTATGGATGTACAACCCTTTTGTCCTCATTGTCTCATAGTTATGAAGCTTATACTTACGAACTTGATTCTATGTAATTTTTGGCGACAACACTATTGTACTACTGCTCAGTATACAGAATTAATAATACAAAATACATACCGATAACATTCTTATCGTAAATATAAATATTGACCTTTCACATACACCCAGGAAACCTTTAACAAACCTACTAAAACTCTGCCAATCTTCAAATAGTTACTTAGCATTATATATACATTTTCCCTTACTATTTTCAATATCCAATTATAATTTTTTTTTAAAAGAAAAATCGTATAGCCTCAAATAGTGCTCAAATAATATTTTACATTATTTTTTTTATAAATGCTAATATATATTGCTTATTATAATTATTTTATCACATTTAAAATTAATAAAAAGGTAATATTAATCCATATGATCAGTATGTACCCGTGATAATTACAACGGGAGCTTCACTCAACATAGTTTCGGATAGCAGTTGTGGACTTTCCTGATATGTAATTATATTAATTAAATTATTATTAGTTTTTGTCATCAATTTTTATACTATTATATGTAATTGTGTTCATTGTACACGCGCAAAACGCATGGGAGTGGGTGGGTGGGAGGGTATTTGACAGTGAGGTGTGGGGTGAGGGGGGGGGGGGGGGGGGGGGAA
>NC_044925.1:23170245-23201166 GCF_003576645.1 Ipomoea triloba | reverse complement strand
TTTGGAGGGGGGGGGGGGGGGGGGGGGGGGGGGGGGGGGGGTTGAAAATTAAAAAAACAAGGCTCAGTATAGTTATATATAAAGCCGCAATGGCTTACCAAAATTCCCTATCTCCGTCTCCCTCTCTTCAATCCTCTCAAACATATTCATCGTCTGTGTCTATTTGCTTCATCTCATATCCATTTCTTCTCCTTCTTTATATTTATATTTCTATATCATATAATATATATAGATATAGACGCACACGTGTATACACGTCTCTTTGTTCCCTGGAAACATAGAGCTTAGTGGATAAGGGTCGGGTCTGGGCCGGTGGCAGACAGTGTTGGTGCGCTTTCCGTTTTTGACTCAGCTCAGCTCCAGTGGTTTACGAGGTAATGCATCGGAGTTTTCCAGCTCTTGCATATTACTGTTTCGCGTATTCCTCTTGTTTGTTGCGGCGAAATGCAATTTGAAATTTGAATTCCATCGCCATTATCGGTTGTTGAATGGTCGGTTTGCAGGTAGGAGGGTTTTGTTCACCGGAAAATTGAAAAATTAAAAAAAAGCGTACAGAGAAGAAAGAGGATCCAGAATGAAATACATATTGGTTACCGGAGGTGTGGTGAGCGGGCTCGGGAAAGGAGTCACTGCTAGCAGTATTGGCCTCATCCTTAAGGCCTGCGGACTTCGAGTTACTCACATTAAAATTGGTCTCTCTCTCTCTCTCTCTATCTCTCTATCTCTCTGTCTCTCTCTGTTCCTCTGTATTCTGTCCTTTCTCCGCCCTTAAAAGAATATTTGTGTGATGAAGGGGATTTCATTTTATGCTTCTATATTCTGCTGTAATTTCGTTGGTGTATTTTGATTCATTTGCTTTGGTACAAGGGAAGGAGAGTTATATGATGTATTTTTGTTTCTTCATTGTGGATTCTTTAGATCATCATTTGTTAGCTAAGATGCATTAAAAGGATTTAGCCTTTCAACATCCCTATGGTCCCTCCCACACAAAGTGGAGTAGGAAATTGTTTAGACTTGAGAACTTTTTTCTTTTCTGTTTTCTTTGTTCCCCATTTCAAGCAAATTATGCATTTGTGAAAAGACTTAGGAAGCTTCCCCTTTGTATTGTCCTTCTAGTTTTACTTTTTGCTATTGCTAAAATCTTTCTGAGATTTTAAAAGATTTCCCAAACTAGAAACCTTTTATTTTTGTTTTGTTTTTGTTTTTGTTTTTAAAACCTCCTCCTTTTTGTTGTTCTAGCTATGAAATAATTTTAACTGCATATATTTTATTTTATTTTTGTGTTAATAGGTTCTTCCTCTCACCAGGGATAAAATCTCTCCTTCCTGTATATTTTTCTAATTGTTTTCTAAAATCTCCACAAAAGTCTACTCCTTGTCTTTGTTCACATGATTTTCTTTAATACTACTGCATAACCTATGGTTATTATTCACTTTGATTTCCTTTAAATACTCTGTTTTTAGCTCAAACTTGAAGTAAATTTTCCTTATGACTGCTTTCCATAATTTTTCTTCCCATCCTGGCCTTTTCAGATCCTTACTTGAATACTGATGCTGGAACTATGTCTCCTTTTGAGCATGGAGAAGTATATGTCCTGGATGATGGTGGTGAGGTGAGAAGAGCATCCTTTTAAGAATACTGTTAAAATATGTCATGCATGCAAATTTGGAGAGGGATGAAGGAAACTTAAAGTTTCAAATTTAATTTGATTCTGTTTCATGAGATTTAAGTTCTTTGTTCATAGTGGGATCTAACTTGAGAGATCCCCTTAAATATGGGACAAAGCTAAAAGGAGCTCACTGGTTTGTTGGACAGCAGTGCCTTGGTAGATGTGTTCTGTTATCCAGAGAAAATTCACATTATAATCAACTATTGGGAGGGCATAATACAACTCTTCTTGACTCAACTTAAAAAAATATAATCTACTCAGAATTAGTAGTGTATACCTTCTCTTCGGTTTGGTTATATATGAATGTTCCATGCTTTCATCTCTACCTAGGATAAAGTGACCTGGGGGGAAAATATAAAATACTCTGTACATGTTTTTTCTTTGATGGAAACACAAAAAACATTTGCTCTCATTTTTCCCTCTCTTTTTTTTTCAGGTTGACCTTGATCTTGGGAACTATGAACGTTTCCTAGATATTCAGCTAACACGTGACAACAACATAACTACTGGAAAAATTTACCAGGTATGTCCTCAACCTCAAAATTTTATCTCAGAAACTTCTATTGTTTATTGCTTCTTTGAATTCTTATATTTTCTTTGGCTGACCATGTAATAATTTTAGTACTTATCAAAATAATAATAATAATAATAATAATAAGAGAAATTGTTTCTTTGTTTTGCATAGGCTGTTATTGATAAGGAGAGAAGAGGAGATTATTTGGGAACCACTGTTCAGGTTTGTTTTTACTTTTAAGAGTATATATATATATATATATATATACACACACACATACAATACATGTTTTATGGCTTTATCTTATTTAGTGGTATTTTTATATGCTTTTTCCTTGTTAGGTTGTCCCTCACATAACAGATGCCATTCAAGAATGGATTGAACGCGTAGCGGTCATTCCTGTTGATGGAAAAGATGGCCCAGCTGATGTTTGTGTCATAGAACTGGGTGGCACCATAGGTATACTAACAATTATTCATCACATGGTGCACCATGAATTATTTCATTTTATTGCTCGGTCTGAGAACTTCCTCTCCTTATGCAGGAGACATTGAATCAATGCCATTTATTGAAGCTTTAGGACAATTCTCATATCGTGTTGGTAAGATTATGCACTTGAATTTTACTGTTTAGAGAAGATATGCTTCCAGATTTGAATGATAGCTTGTACTACTGCCCAAAATAAATCTTTCTGCCAATTCAAAGTAAATTCTAGATTAGCTGGTTTGGCTTTTTTACATACCAATTCTTGTGCTTATTAGGTGCTGGAAACTTTTGCCTGATACATGTCAGCCTTGTGCCAGTTCTGAATGTGGTTGGTGAACAGGTAAATGTGATTTTTCATTTCACTGTTATTATTATTTGTGATTTTTTAAATAATTCACATTCTGAACACCTGATTGTGAAAATCGTATTTGTATTCAAATCTTTAGAAAACGAAACCAACTCAGCACAGTGTTAGGGGATTGAGAAGCCTGGGATTGACACCAAATATTTTAGCATGCCGCAGTGCAACGGTCTCTCTCTCTCTCTCTTTTCATGTGTGTCTTTTATACTGTTGTGCGAGCAACACATGCTTGTGCATATTTTGTTGATATATCATGATCAGGTTTTGATGTTGGTTTCCTATTTTATCAGGAACTTGATGATAATGTCAAGGATAAACTTTCCCGATTTTGCCATGTTCCGGTATGAGATTAGAACATTTTATATACATAATTATGACTGTATATATGGTTTACATTTGTAAGAGACTTATCATACATGTGTCTGAGGTTTGAATATTGTTTCCAATCCCAGGCTGAGAACATTATTAACCTATATGATGTTTCAAACATCTGGCATATTCCTTTGCTTTTAAGAGTAAGTGATTGTGGAAGATACAATGTACATTTAATGATTGCTTTACATTTTGTTATATCAAGCACTCATAAGCTTTGCTTTTCTTGTTTTAGGACCAGAAGGCACATAAGGCAATGTTGCGTGCTCTGAACCTTAATGGGTTAGTCTGATCAGCTCAACTCTCTTTGTGATGGATCTGTTCCTCCTTTTCTTTGGTTTTAGTTAGGAGTTGTTGTCTTTAGTTGTCAATCCTCTCTACTGATGCCTTCCTTCTTTTATGTCTGCAGTGTTGCTCAGGAACCTGACTTGAAGGTCTGGACATCTAGGGCTAAACTCTGCGATATGTTACATGAGCCAGTATGTTCCAGGAATTTCTTTGTTGTTGAATGAGATCCACATTATTTGTTTTCCTCATTTTGAACTTTGTGCTATACTGCTATCTGTTTAACAGGTTAGGGTTGCCATGGTCGGAAAATACACTGGCCTCTCAGATTCTTATCTCTCTGTTCTTAAGGTTAGTTACTTAACTTTGCTTTCTAAACTGAAATTTTAAAGTGCAATAAGGTGTGACTATCTTCTCTTTCTTCTTCATTCTCCTCTCTTGTCCTGTTTCTTTGTCATGTTTCCTGAATACTATTTGGTCTGCCTATTCTTGCTTTTGTGAATTATTATCTTATTATCCTTGATGCAATGTTATTCGAGCGTTGCCAACCCCCTAAATGAAGATTTGCTTGAACTGCTCATTCTTTATGCATATATGCATGCTAACTTTACAAAATAGGTAAGTGTGTGCATAGATACGTGTATAAAGAATTAGCAGTTCAAAATACAATTCTTCATCAGTTAGCAATAACCTATACAAACACTCTAATTTAGATTGTTTTGTGGTTGATACTGCTACTGTCTATTTTTAAATCTTCCTTTTTGTTGGCAAACACTTGAGAAAATGTTTACTTCCATATATTTTCTCATTCTTCTGTCAATATATAAAACATTAAAAATTGTTTGCAGGCTCTTTTGCATGCTTCTGTTGCTTGCCACAGGAAACTTTGTATAGATTGGGTTCCAGCTGGAGACCTTGAAGAGGCTACCGAAAAGGAGGTATTTTCAGATACCTTATCTACCTCAGTTTCAATCTTTCCTTTATGATCTGTGAAGTTTCATAACCCTTTCCTATTTGCAGAGTCCTGATAATTATAGGAATGCCTGGAAATTATTGAAGGTTTGTTCAGTTACACTGCCCTAATCATGCTTTATAGGAATGGAATTTTGTGGCTATGTGCTTTCAATGTTATGTCCAAAAAGCTTACTTAGAACTGCCTGACAATTAGCTTATTCCATAGGGTGCAGATGCTGTACTTGTTCCTGGAGGATTTGGTGACAGAGGTGTGGAGGGTAAAATACTTGCTGCTAAGTATGCTCGTGAAAACAAAATTCCTTACCTTGGAATATGTCTAGGAATGCAGATCGCAGTAATTGAGTTTGCTCGATCTGTTCTTGGTTTCAAAGATGCAAACAGCACCGAGTTTGATCCTAACACAAACAATCCCTTTGTTATCTTTATGCCAGAGGTTAGTATTTGTTACAATTATGTCACAATGGTGATTGCTGTAATATTTTGGTGTTCTAGAATTCTGAGTTTTTTTTTTTCTACATCATCAGGGATCAAAAACTCATATGGGAGGGACTATGCGTCTAGGGTCTAGGAGGACATATTTTCAGGTCACAGACTCTAAATCTGCAAAATTGTAAGTCTACTTTCTCTATTGGGGGTAAATGTATTTGATTTTCTAACAACACAGATTAAGGCAACCTGTTTCAATACTAATCTCTTCAATGATAAAATTGTATTTTGTTGCCAGATATGGAAGTAAGAAATTTGTCGATGAAAGACATCGCCACAGATATGAGGTGCATCTCACTTTTTGTTTCTGTTATGGCATAGTTGAGAGTTATTGTAAATCCTCGGATGCTTTTGGCATGAGGTTTTTTTTGTTTTGACTAAAGAAATTGTTCTCTATTGCCTAGGTAAACCCTGAACTGGTAGAACAGCTTGAATCTGCTGGTCTATGTTTTACAGGCAAAGATGACACTGGTCACCGCATGGAGGTATATTTTTTCAAATACAATCAGAAATTGGCGACTAGCTTTGTTCAGGCCGTTTTAAGTTGGGATTCGATATCTTTGTTTTGCAGATTGTTGAACTGCTTGAACATCCTTACTTTGTTGGTGTTCAATTTCATCCCGAGTTCAAATCAAGACCTGGAAAACCTTCTGCTCTCTTCTTAGGTATTCATCTACCGTCTATATTCTCTCTGAACCTCACCTTTGGTGTCTTGTGTTTCGGTACCAGAATGATAACACCAGGCTTCATTCATAGTTCCTCCTCTCCTCTCTACAATAATAATAGTATTTGTGCAAATTTTTTTTTTCCTCTAAAATTTGTCGTACTTGTCTCATTTAAAACAGGACTCATAGCTGCAGCAAGTGGACAACTGGAAGCCCATCTAAAGAAGGGCGTGCCAAATGGAGTTGTAAAAAAGCCATTCCGGCCTCATGTAAATGGAACCAAGCTCACAAATGGATCCTTTGAGCCTGGCATATACTGCAATGGTAAAGGAATACGTGCCTGACCTCTTTGTGGCTGAATGCCTTTGGTCTTGAGATTGAGTTTCTTCCATTTGTCAGTTTTGCGGCCATCTTTTTCGTACCACCTATTTTATGTATAGGCATATTATGACTAGAGTGATATAGGTTTACAGCGTATCATTTAACCCAATCAAAAGGTAGAGCAGAATTCCGGTCATTTTTTCACGGAACAAACCTGTTGTAGCTCTTCCATATGTATGCAGCAGAAAAGAAGGGTGTTATATATGCAGCAGAAATGGGGGGTCGGTTTCACTCTTTCTAGTATACATTAGGTGCTTGAAGGATGGAGATGTTTGCATATGTTGATTTATATAGCTTGATCTGGATATGATGTAAAAACTGTGAACTCATTCCCAGTGGGGATTAGTTAAATGATGTAATCCTATTTGAGTGCCAATAATGTATTAATGTCTGTAATTTTATTTTATTTTTTTTGATTTTTTTTTATATCAAGAATGAAGCATATATTAATGTATCCAAGTGTTTCTTCCTGCCTGATTCTATCTATCCATCCATCTCTTGGTTCTGAGGTGTGTTTTTGTGTTATCACAAAACCAAACTTCACCTCACCTCACCTCACCTCATGAAACAATTTACAGCTATCTTTGAAAGAGGTCATGCCTCCATCAGCCTATGTAACTAATGCAGTAAGATCGAGAAAGAGAAGCGCTTGACAGTGTCACAGGCAGAGAAAACAAGGCAGTCTCAGCTTTACATACCTACACCAAAATGTTTCGAGGCATTCAGATCCATTCCTTTGGGTTGATACAAGCATCCAATAGTCGCCATTCTTCAGTCCCCTCTGCTGGTTGCTGCAATGGGTGGCAATTTCTTGTGATTGAGATTATTTCTGCCTTTTATTTCCCTGGTTGTAATAAGAGATGAAAGAATAGAGTTGAGGGAGGTAGACTTACATGGCCATATTCCCATCTAGAAGTTAGTGGAAGTGAAACAAGGATGCTCTCTATCCGACCACCTGTCTTCAGTCCAAATGTAGTTCCACGATCGTAGACCTTCAATTGAAAGTAGAACACTTATGTTAGAAAATGCTCAAATGCTTGTAAAAATTGAACTTGAAGAAACTGGAGCTGAATTTCATACCAAGTTGAATTCCACATAGCGTCCCCTGCGTATTTGTTGCCATTCCTTGTGACTGGCTGTGAATGGTGTATCCTTTCTCTTCTCTATAATGGGTATATATGCAGGAATAACAGAATTTGCACACTCTGCAATCCAAAAATGCACAATTAAATAAACCTAATTTTGATTCCCCATCTCATGTTTTATTTATTTCTTTTGTTCAATTCACCACTTAATATGGGATTTTGGTTTGCAAGCTTGTCTTATATTTGATAATTGCCTCTGATGTCAGTTGAGGACAAGAATGGCAGTGCCCAAGTCCTTACAACCAAATTTACCTGTAGCAAAGGAAAGAAGCATCTCTTGGTCATAGTCATTTAAATCATCAAAAAATATTCCTCCAAGACCACGTCTCTCACCACGGTGCTGCATAAAACATTGAATCGTACCATAGATTAGCTTAATATAACAATACTTGTATAATTTCAGTGAAAAAGAATTTTAGGGGAATGATGGAGATTGTCTTAATTAATCTATTGCTTCTCCTACTTAAAACCGGCTCAGTGACCTATTTATCGAACCAGAAGGGCAAGAGACATTGAGAAGCAATTCAGTCCTGTCCTACTCATCAAGGCATTCATTCTTTAAGATTTCAATCTTCAGTCATTTAGGCAGAAATAGACATCAAATACTTTTGACAACTGTAGGGATGTCAACAGCACTGCAAATTCTTTCTGGAGCTTTGAGGCACTATGGAGATTTACAGTAAGCCATTGTAAGATGCTGACTATAGCAGAATTATACTGATGGTTTTTATGAAGAGGATCCTAAAGGAAAAATTCACAATCTCTCACATTTCTTATGCATAACCAAACATTGATTTTTTTTCTGCAGTAGGTGTGAGATGGACTATGTAACTCTGGGGGTGTAACAATATTGTTGTGAAGGTGAATAACACGGATTGCTACATATAAGCAAGCACAAGATCATGAAATGCATACCTTAATGTAAAAATAATCATCACACCATTTCTTGAATCTAGGATAGAAGCTGGGATCAAACTTGTCACAGGCACTTTTTTGAACCTAACAACCAAGCCAATGACAATATCTTCAAGAGATTTATTGTTTGCATATACAAAGAAATATATGTATCATTTCATTTGTACTTTGGAGGTAAACAACTACAGAGTATATCCGAACACATTCAAGATTAAGAAAATTTTCTAAAGAAGGATAGAGAATTTAAAATTAAATTAGTAAAGAAAGAGTATAACATAAATAAAATGAGAAGACGGGATGTCTTGTAAAAATATACTAAACAGATTTTCTATAAAATCTAAGAATCCTAACCAATTGTTTGTTCTTCAAATACAAAACCTATGCAGCTGATTGATTTGCTACCCTATCCTCAAAGCAACAAGTTTTCACTTTTAAATGCAGATAAATTGAACTCTATTTCTCTCTCATTGTACTCACCTTGTTGAGTCGTTGCACTAATTATAAGAGATGAAAGTGAAACATTAGTTTCTGTTGTTATGCCTTACAGCATATTTGATATTTGTCAAAATTTTAGTGACAAAATTCTATTAAAAAGAAACTTATTCATCCTCATATATGCACTTTACCAAATGGAAATGCTTTACATCCTCATCAAAAATATAAGCAGGTGTCAAATCAGTACCGCCACCAAACCACCACTGCCTTGGTGCTCCAGGAGCATCTGCACATAAGATAAACATAAATAAGGAATAGTTTCATTATTTGCATATGGTCAAGCCTTAAGTAAGTACACTGATCATAATAAATCTCTGGAATCATGCATCCATGCCTAGCTTTAGTAACTCATGAAGACGTTGAAGGAACATCCCTGGTTTCTCTAGCATTTCAAGGTCAATGCAACAATGCTATTTACAATTTCTAATTCTAATGTAAAAAGAGAGACTACTTTATGATTATTTTGGTCATTGCTAGTGGACTTCAAAATGTTGCTGATAAGTAAAACCTTTGATTGTTTCTTCAACAAATATGTTTACATTGAAGAGACTTATTACCTTTTGGAGCATCAGTTTCAAAATACCGATAGTTGAAATGCAGAGTTGGTGCAAAAGGGTTCTTCGGATGCAGAACCTGAGGATTAATCAAAATATTACAACATTTCATCAGAGACTTAGTAAGTTAAGGATGTGGAAGGTTTACATACAGAGCTAATCCCAGCAGCGAAAAAGGGAATAGGGCCGGGCTTGACATCGCCGTTCTCGGTGGAAGGCTTGGCAGCTCGATAGGCTTCGGGAGGCATTAAGCCGTAAACGACGGAGACGTTTACACCGGCCTTCTCAAAGACGGCCCCGTCCTGCAAAACCCTACTGATCCCGCCGCCACCGCCAGGGCGGGACCAAACGTCCTCCTTAAAGCTGCCTCCTCCATCCGCGGCCTCCAACGCCGAGCAGACGCTGTCCTGGACCTCCCTAATCATCTTCTCGAAACGAGCCCTCACGGTGGCGGACTCATTCCCGGCGCCGTTATCAGATTCTCGCAGGAAAGTCGGGGGACGCTCTGCCTCGGCCGTTTCCTTCTCGATCAACGGGGACGATGACATTGAAGCCTGGACACGCAAACGCTGCGAATTCGCTCTGAAGCATTTGCTACCGATTGCTAAACTAGGAAGATTCAAATGTGTAGTCACAGATGAAGAGGAATGTAGTGCAGTGGAATTGGATAGTGGTAAGACGGGAGCTGAAGAAGAGAACGCGGCGGAGAGAATGGCGGTGCTAAGCATTTCCTATTGATAGAGATCGCCGGAGATGGGGGAACAGCGGCCGGTTAGTTGTGACAGTCTATTCAGTTGAAAGCATTCGGAATGTTTAACGGTGGGCGATAAGGTATACTGAGAATCTAAATATCCAACCGCGATCGACCTTCTTCCATCACAATGGATATATTGCTTACTCTTATCTTCTTTTTTTTTTTTTTTTCTTTTTTTTTCTTTTTTGAAATATTAGGTGAGTTTTTTCGAAGCCAATATCTATTCTACACTTTCTCAAATATTTTTAGCCTAAAAAATCAAAATTTTCATCAAAATTCAAAATTACGACCACTTATTTAGAATGATAACTGAATGTCGTGGTAGTTAATCACTCTTAAGTCTTATCTACTCGTATATTTTATTGCATACCTTCTATCTTGAAAATAAACTCCACTTAAATTAATGAAATTCTTAGTTAATTTGATTCTTTAATGTTTCTATGGATAAATTATAATTACAACAAAATTTATCAAAATCATTCATATGATATAATAATAAAATTCTTTTTTATTTCTATATTACGAAAAATAATTAGGTTGTGTTTGGCGGTAGACTTTTGTATTGATACTTATTATCACAATTGTTTGTCTACTTTTATTATCCTACTATTAAATTCAAATTTTTAAGTAATTATACAATTCATTGCTTTTTTCTCGCACATTTTGATTTTTGAACAATAAAATAAAAAAAATATCATTGTTCATACATTAAATATGAAACTTTAATATATATATATATATATATATATATATATATATATATATATATATATATATATATATATATATATATATATATATATATTATTTTGATTCCAATTCCTATCTGCTATCCAACAAAGAGACTATTTATATTAAATTATTTATCATTACCTTAAGGTGCATGGTTTATGTGCTTAAAGTGCGTCAGTTGTTGAAACTTAAGATACGTCGGCCTAAAACTTTAGGTGCGTGATTTTTCTCTTAAGGTGCGTGATTTTTCCCTTCTTAAAGTGTGTCGGTCTAAAACTTTAGGTGCGTGATTTTCCTCCTTCTTAAGATGCATTGTTTTCATTCTGAAGGTGCGCCATTTTTCTACAATTTGCTTCTTTAATTCATCAATTTTGTTTTCATGAAAGACACCGTACATGAAGAAAAAGCTTTCCAGGAACTTGTGTCAAACCTTACATTATGACACACATTTTTAAAAAAAATTTCATTGATTTGAATCTTTAATTTAAATTTAAACAACGGCTCAGATCTAACTCTATTTTTCACCTGGGAGCATCTTCCCACTAGAATTTATATCCGCTTTACCATGGGTTTCATGTGAAGCGGGCAAGCGGCCCTGGTTTCATCATTCTCCTCGTCAACTGATGGAGATTGCAGCAATGCAATTGAGTATTTTGACCGATGTACAAAATATTTGGTGTATTTTGCTAAAATAAAATACAATTGTATTTTTATGTATTACTTTACAAATCTATCACAACTATTTTCTTTTCAGGGAATACGCATTTCCTAAGGACAATAGCCACTCTCAAACTAATATTAAATTTTATATATACCTTACATAAACAGTGTCCGGGTAAGACTTTATATAGGGTAAGTATAAACTTTGCATCCAATTCCAACCTATAGTTGATAGTTCCATTCATGATCAGTGAGTATATATGGCCTAATTCACTTAAGATTCTTAGTTGAGGTGACCTTTTCCCCTCTCTTTGAATTGTTGTAAGAGCTATGTTTCATGCATGCGTGCTTAATGTATGAATACTGATTCATTGCGTTTCATTTACGTCTTCATCATTAAATTTTGTACACATGTTAACCTAATTCCAGGCTTTGTTGAAATCCGTCTATTTTATTAATAAAATCAAAATCCTACTTTCATAATTTTTTGCGCAAATTAACTCCGAGCTATTATTATATAAAATCTAATAATTATTATGATGAATAATAGCTCAATAATTGTGATAACTTTTATCTATATATTTTTATACTTTAAGATATAATAATATAATTGTACAATATTAGTATATTTACCTAATAATTATTATAGTAATTAAGGAATTAATTGCACAGATATTAGTATAATTGACTAATTATTATTATGGTAATTAAGTTAATAATTATCATAATAATAGTATAACTATAATTAAACATGATTCCCACTTGTTTTTCGCCACTCATGGCGGAATCATTAGCTTGTAAGGAGGCTTTGTCTTGGCTCAAGGATCGCGGTCTGCCGGCTGTGCGCATCTTTACGGACTGTTCCACCCTCAGGGATTTGCTAATCTCCTCTCACTCGGATCTTTTGTCATATGTTGGGTATTCGATTGATGCCTCTAAGGCTCTTATGTTATCTTTTATTTCTTGTTCAATTCATTTAGTTTCTAGATCTCATAATAAGGCTGCACATACACTAGCAGCAGAGGCTTTTTCTCAGGAGGCACCTATGTACTGGGATTTAATCCCTCCAAACTCTATTGCTCATTTGATTTAATCTACCTTTCAGGTTTGATTTCAAAAAAAAATATAAAAATTAAACATGATTCATTAGATTTTTTTTTTATAATAATTACAACTAATTCTTTCAGATATGGAGGAGGAAGAACAAAGTAAGACGATATTGTGAAAGGAACATACTTAAGGTATAAAAGTATAATTGCATAGATATTACGGAGTAGTATAATTGCCTAATAATCAGGGCCGGTTTTTGGATTTTGGTGGCCCCGTTATTAAATAAATGAGACCCTACCAAAAGTATAAGTGCAATCTTTAAAACAAATACGTAAAATATATGATTTTTACTTCAAGTTATCTTTGCATATTCAGGGCTTGAAACATTATTTGTGCCGTCGGGGAAACATTATTAGGAGAGAAAAGTGATTTGGGATAAAACTAATGTGGTTTAGGATTAATGTAGATTTTTTTTTCTTAAGTAGCAAAATCAAAAATAAATATTGGACCCTTAAAAATTGAGGCCCTGTGCTGTTGCCCATCTTGCACGCCCTAAAATCCGGTCATGCTAATAATTATTATGGTAATTAAGCTAAACATGGGTTGTTAAATTTATTTTTATAATAATTACAATTAAATTATTTCTCCTTTTTTTTCATATTTATTTTAGTAATAATATAATTACATAAATCATATTACATACCTATTTTTTTAAAAAGATAATTGCAAATAAACGAATCATATATTATATAATTAATTAATTGAGTGATACTTTTACAATAATCTTATAGTTAAATAAATGCATACTTTCAAATACTAGAATTGTTTACAATTTTATCTTCAATTTTATTATCTAAATATATAATACAAAATTTTATTCGTGAATTGCACTAGTAATTGAGTAATTATTTGCTCGAATTCAAGCAAGGATAACATTATCCAACTCATTTCACCAATAGCGCTACATAATATTCGTTATAATTTATATAATTTTATATCGATCCAAATATTCTTAAAATATTATAATAAATCCACTTTGTGAAACGCACGGGCAACACACTTGCAACGCACGAAAATACTAGTTAAGATAATACCATCCATTTAGGTTGGATTACCTCATTTTGGTCCTTTGCTTACATGACGAGTTGGAGCACTTCCAAATAATGATTGCAAGTTTCTCAGGAAATAAAAAATAATACAAGAATTAAAACTCATGATTAATTAAGACATATAAGCTTTAATTCAAAATTAACAAAGCCATTACCTGTTGCAACACAATCTAAAACGGAATTCATCCAAATATTACAGTGCACATGATGTCTTAGCATTTATTGACAAAATGTAAATTAAAGCAAAACAAGAAGTAACTAACCAAGAAGACAAGAAAGCATAAAACATTGGGGTTTCTTCCCAAGATGTGTATATCACAAATTCACAACGCAATGGCACAACATGCATGAAAATGGAGAGCAAACACCTTTATCATCAGAACATCATCACCATCTGGAATACTATACGTTGCACTACGTAAACCACATCTTCAATTCCAAGCCCGCCCACGCACGCACTTGTATTCACACCCACACATGATATGATCTAACGGCGGAAGCTCCGGTGCTGGCGTAATGGCTCATCAACCTCCCCTTCTTGTAGCTTCACTACTGTGTACACAGCTGCTCCGGCCAGGGCACCAAGCGTAGGCGCAACCAAATATATCCATATTGAATCGTAGTTTCCGGCTGCCACTGCCGGGCCTAGCGTGCGCACTGGATTCATGGACCCACCGCTAGATGGCCTAAATTACAGTTTAATAATCACAAGATCAGAGCACGTAATTAAGTAAACTAGCTAGGAAATTAACTTGTCCTCCACAAAATGCAAAATTTCCTAGCCCACAAGTAGCACACCACATTAAGTGTAACTTTTTTATATTGTTTGTCACTCTAAGTATCAACCTGAATCTAGTATTATTGTCCACAATTTATCATTTAAGAATTAATTGATCGTGCTGCTACAAATTATAGGGATTAACTTTTACTGTGTACAGTTGACATGTATCAATGATATATAAATTTATATATATATACTCACCCGGCCACAAGAATGTTAAGCATGACCGTAGCTCCTACTGCTATGCCAGCCAACTCTCCAACCTTGAATAATGGTTTAAAAACAAATTAAGAATAATTAAGAAGGATTTCCATGAGGAGATTAGATTAATTGCACTGAATTGAAATTATTAGCTAAGATGCAAATGAATAAATTGCCGAGATTACAAGGATGCTTAGCTTACAGCGCGGGTATCAGTAGCAACGGCGGTGACAACGAAGAGGAGATTAAAAGTTATAAGGAATTCAAGGGCGAAAGCTTGGCCAAGGTTGACAGAAGGAACTGTGACGCCGCCGGACATGATGGGGTGAAAAACCGCCTTGAGACAGAAGGAAGCGCAGATGGATGCGGAGACTTGGGCTAAAATATAGGCGGGGACCTGAGCCCATGGGAAGTGACGAAACGCCGCAAAGGCAATTGTGAGGGAAGGATTCAGATGAGCTCCAGAAATATGACCAGTTGATAGAATCACAATCATAACTGCCAGTCCTGCACAGGCTGCGTTCCCAATTAAGCTCTCTACGCCATTATACTTTTGGTTCACAATGGGTCCGGCCGTTGCTGCAAATATGAGGATGAACGTCCCCACGAACTCTGCTCCAAGCTGCAATCGATCCAAATATTCTTAAAATATTATAACAAATTCAGTCTATTTTAAGGTAAGGTGAAAATAGTAGTGGTAATTAATAATAAATATACAACATTCGACCAAGTTAGTCAGGTAAATAACTATAAAGTTACAAGTTTAACTTGTAATCCAGTCAAGGTTGCGTTGATCTTATTAGTTTATGAAAGAAGGGCAAAGATGTATATATAGAAGGATGTGTGGTGTATACCTTGCGGGTGAGCGAGATATCCGGCGCCGGCCAGTCGGTGAGACATGTGTGGGGAGTCCCCAACGTCGGAACGTCCAAAGGTAGGCACTTGTTGCATCGCGGCATTGACTTCCGGTCGTAGGACAGCGAGTCCACCCGGAACGACGTGAAAAGCGGTGTCGGCGTGCCCGGAGTGGCCGGCGCCGATGCCGCCGTCGGAGTCCCAGCTTCGTAGTCCGGCATTTCTTAGCCTCTAGCTACCTTCAATCAACTAAGTTTACTATAAACAAAAAGCAGAATCAAGAAATTAAAGTGATATTTTTTTTTGGGTTTTTTTAATGGGGAGAAGCTGAGAGAGCTTGGTTTAACCAAAGTTACATGCTTTTCAAGTTTTTTTATAAATTTCCGGCTAAGGAGCGATTAAATCGAAGGTTTTGGGCATAGACAGAAGATCAAACTCTAGTTTGATTATCTGAAAATGTTTATGTACGAGGTAGGAGGTCGGAGAAAGGGGCAGCGGATACAGATTCCGGCGAGGGATCAGAAATGCGGCGGAGCAAAATGCTTAGAGATGGAATAGAAATGCATAGAGGATGGGAGTTGATAGGAGTGGATAGAAGAGTATGTAAGGAACGTCCATTATATAGGAAAGAAGAGAAGAAAAGAGGTATTTCGTGGAGGGGCTGGCGAAAAGACTGATGGAAGGAATAAAAAAAGTCAATGCTCTTTCTTTTTTTTTCTTTTTTCTTTTCTTTTCTTTTTAATACTTTAAAAAAAATTATGAGAACTTTTCTACTATGCCCACTCACGTAATTTTTATTTATTTACTCTGTATTTTGTTGTGATGACAATGCATACCTCCAAGCTAGGATCCAATCAGTTTGAACTTATGATCTTTTAGAATGGAAATTAGACTTTGCTATCTCTTTCAAGACAATTATAATTATTTTTAATTGATAATAAAATAAAATACTTTTTTTTTTAAACATGAAACGATATCAACTGGACACCCTACTACATCCAACTAACATTCAAATTCTTATTGAACTAACTAAACGTATTTTAAAAAAAGTTTTCAATGGAGTAAAATAAAGATTGGTAATATAATGGAAAAAAAAAAACATTTTTTGAACGGAGAAAAAAAAACACTTATAACTCTTACATTTTAGGGATTGAAAAGAGTCAAATAAACCTTCAAACTAGTAGTAGTAGTGGTGCAATTACGATCATGAACTAAAAAGCAAAAACCTTTAACTAGACCTTTGAACTTGTAAAAATAGTGCAATTATAACTTTTAGCGTGTTACCATAAGGTAGCTTGCATACTAGACATGTCATGTGACATTTTAGGTGATTTGGTGCTGAGTTGTGTATTTTTAGAACTGATGTGCAATAATAATAATAATAATAATAATAATAATAATATTATTATTATTATTATTATTATTATTATTATTATGATATTTAAACTTTTTTTAGAAAATTAGAAAAGAAAAAAAGCTTGGCTACCAGCTTCTATGGCGACCTCACACTCACACTTTTGCCTGTCGCCTAAATTTGTTTGGATCTGGGAGAATACATGTTCTTCTCCCAAATCTGGACAGCCTTCGTCCAAATAGAACAACAAAGATGGCTTTATCTTTGTCTGAACATGAATGAAGGCAAAAATCATCGTCTTTGACTGTGATGGAAGCTAATTTTTAATTTTCTATAATATCAAAAGTAAATTGTTGTTGTTGGTGTTGTTGTGCACATTATCACTTCTAAAAATAGACAACTATAAGTGTCAAATTGCCTAAAAAAATCACATGACATGCCTAGTTAACATGTTACCTAATGGTAAATTACTAAAAGTGCTAATTGCACTTTGCTTCTTTACAACGTCAGGGCTTGATTTCACATTGCTACTAATTTAAAGACTTAATTTGATACCGAGTAATTTTTTTTCAAACATTAAAAGAGATTATTTAAATTTAATAATAAAGAACTAAATTTAAAACTATCACTAAACTTAATGACAAAATGTGGTCTAATAATATTCTAAAATAATTTATTTCTTTAAAGTGTTAAAATAGAGCAATAAATATGTGGCCAGTGGCCGGACTTCCTTAATCTTTACTCTCATACTAATAATTGGAATAAAGCTAGTGGAAGGATCAGAGTGGGGACACAATTAATAAAGAAGTACAGAAATTCAATTTTCATCCCACAAACGTATCATAAGAATTTGGAAAGTTAAGTGCATGATTGAGGAAACAGTCCATACACGCAACAATAAAATTAATAACTAAAAAAAAAAGAATGGAAAAGAAAAAAGGGAAATTAAAATATAAGCATGACTCATATATATAAATAGTTATTACTAAGTGCTGTATCATTTGGCCAGGAAATATTATAATAATAGTGCGTGGAAAAGTTAATCGGCTGTCATAATATATGTCGGAAAGTGATGCTCTCAAATCCTTATTGAATTTCCACTGGGATAATAATTTTATAAAAATTATTGTACTCAATTTTTATATTTTATGATATTTAAAAGTAAGAATAAATATAATATTAAGGGTCCGTTAAAAATTTTAGAAAATATTTTTTGATTTTTTTTTTTTGGTGTTTGTGCATGCGACCCAAGAAAATAAAGTTAAACAAAAGTATTAATAATCCCTCAAATTGGCGAAAACATCTTCCTAATTTTTATTTATTTTTTACTATCAATTTTACTGCGAGGTAATATATGTTCAATATACTTTCTCTATCTATTGTAGTCCAAATAATCAATACTCCATCATTGAGGTTCAATCTTATGACTTCTTTCCAGGAGAGCTACAAAGGTACCACAACTGAGTAAAGGTGTTTGACTCGTCCTAAATTTTTAAATAAAAGACATTTTATAAATCCCTCTTTTATCTTTACCTATTGTCTCTCTCCTCACTTTCTCTTCTTCCTCAACTCTCTCTCCCCCTCTCAAGCTTGAGTCCCTAGATTATCCTTTCTCATTGACTCATTGTCTTACTCTTCATTAAAACCAAGTTCAAGTTTGTATTTTTTTTTCTTATCAATTTCATCTTCAAATCATGTTTATTATTCTTATTTTGTGTATATATACTTATTAAGTTTTCTACCTTTGATTTTTAAATTGATTTCTTTATAAAAGAAAGGAAAAATTAATTTCATTGAAGACATAAATCATATTCCACTGCCAAAGACCTTGTGGTCCAGTGACATCAAACCCTTCTCTTTATACGGGAGGTGGTGGGTTCGAGTCTCAGTGGAGTCAATATTGACTCTTAGACTCAGTAGTATTCAAAAAAAAATCATATTCCACTATTAACATAAAACAATTTCAGTTTGAAACACAGAAACCAAAATGGATTTCGAACTCTGAAATCAATTTTGGTTTGAAGGAAATTAAACTTGGTTTATGCTTCTTTTGTGTTGGCAAAATTAATTTTCATATTTTGGAGGGGAGAATAATGTTAAAATAATTAATATTTTATAATAAATAACTTTATAATATATTTCTATTCATTTTCAGGAAAATGAACCAAAAAGAAAAAATATAATCTTTTGCATTTCAGTTAAAAAAAGATAATTTTATAACATTTAGCCAAAACACTAAAGATGAAATCATTTTCACAAAATTTGTTATTTCTCAGAAATCATTTTCCAAAAAAAAAAATATTTTTTTTAGTTTCTAAATAAACCCTAAGAGGAGACAAGTACGACTTAATTAATATGAAAATTCTCATCATCAATGTGAATATCATGTCATTGTTGACATTCAGATTTGGTAGTGTTATTACGTCTAAATCCTATGTGCTATGCAGTATTTTAGGTAGAATACGAGTTCCAATGAAATACAACGTAAAAAAATGTATTATGATATAAGAATTCTTAATATAAGTTTAGGTGTAATGTAAAGTGAGCTTAAAATGCTCTACAAAGTTCAAGATGTGTACTAAAGTTAAGAAAACCAACTCCCACAACAAATTAATAACGCGTTTGGTTGGAAAGAGAAAATTAAAGAAAAAAGAATTGTAATTTTATGAGAAAATAATAAATTGGGAATTTTAAGTAGAATACGAACTAAGAAATTAAATTTCAATCTCATGATTGTAAACCTTAATTGTTGGATTTTTGTAAATGATTGGTAGTGGCTTAATTGGCTGTTGAAAAATGTTTTGCATTTGAACTTAAAATATTGTGAATAAAAAACTATTATTCTGCCACTAAGCTAAGCAAGTTAATATTGTTGTGTATAGGAATAAAATGTCGTAAGCGTATGTAGAAACTAGAAACCCATGCATATATTCATATTGGATTTCAACTGTTTAGCTTGATTAGTTATTATCGTCATCTATATAGTATTACCACTTTGAATAGAACATTATCTACAATACCAACAATATTCTCGTATAGTGATTTTAGGATACACCTTAGCTTGTTAATTAATTAAAAAAAAAAAAAAAGGTTAATAGTTTACTATTGATCGCTAGCAGCCACAACACTTTGAGAAATTTGATGTACCACTTGTGATTTATTTACTCCATCAAAAGTTTTCGAGCAAGGATATGAAAACTTTTGAAATTTGAGTATGTATAATCGTTAACAACATATTCGATTCAAGGAATAAATTTTGAAAGAATATGAAACATATTCCATTAGGAATGAAATTATTAGTAAAGCATTAAATAAGAATTCTATTCTATTGTTTAGTTTGTGAAAGGAATATATTTCAGATCGAATTGAAGAAGTAAATACTCTATATACTAAATGCATGATATATATATATATACTCAAGATCATATGAAAATCATTCCTTAGGAGGGAACGTGCGAACTGAATGAATGCATTGCAACTCCTCCAATTTCGTTAAAGGTCTCCGTCCGTCGTCCTCTAGGCATGCCTTGAATAGATGTGGTGCATTCGTGGAGTAATTGCAGTGCATTTATGCATTAATTTGCTCGTTTTCACCTAAAACATGATTATCATAAGAGCTGGACCCTTCTCTCCATATATATTATAATAGTTGAGGATAAATTAGGTATTAAAAATAGAATATTTTCAATAATGTTATTTCATTTTTAATTTATTTCGTAAGCTAAACATGATTTTGGTATCGTGAATCAACCGCTACACACAAAGCCCTAAGGAAACAATAGTACCATGTATACTGCTACGGGAAGATTTTTTTTTTTAGTAGGAAAATATTTTCCCCTCCAATTTTTTACATTTTAATGTGACTTTTATTTATTGAGTGTTCATAAATTAAATGAAAAGAAAAATTTATAAGTGATAGTCCACTTTTAATCTTTTTTATTAGAGTATCATCATTCGGTTATAATATTATTGTGACATGACTATTTTTAGTCCTCATTAACAAAATTGTTAAAATCGCGTTAAATACAAAGACATTTTAATCTTTTTTTTTATACAAAGTAAGTTAAAATGTTATACTTTTTATATTTATTTTTTAAAAAAATTATAATTAAAAACTGAAATACTAAGTAATTTGTAAATTTAATGATGTAAATGTGGGTTCTACTTAAAGTGAGATACACCCGCAAGATAACGCAAACCATACTGTTCGTAATGAATTTTGAATTGTAGTGGATTTTTATGTGCGATGACATGACAAGCGCAAAAAAGAAATCCCAGTCCTGTCGCTTTCCCAGCCTCCCACTTAATTTAATTCCATTTTTAATCTTCCATTTATTCTTTTTTTTTCTTCTTCTAATTTTTCACTTTCACTTATTGATTTCACAATTAATCAAATTTTAATTTTAATTTTGAAAATATTTCATTTTTAATTATAACAAGTGTTTTACCATATGATGCAAGAAAAAGATTATGTTATAATGAATTATATTTGAATAAAGAATTAGAAAATTTAAAAAGATGTTAAAATGTACAATAATAATTGGACTTCAATTCCCATATATTTAATTGTGTACATATTTTCATTATTTACAAAATACTTAATTAAGGGAATTACATTTAGAAATTTAAAAATGTTAAATTTAAATTTGGTTTGGGTTAGTATAGTTCTTGATTATGTGAACGTATTTAGATATATTCATAATTGAAATTTTCTTATTTGTTCTTATTGTGGACACAGATATATTAACATTTGGGGACATGTAGTCATATGTGCTACTTGTTATTGTCAATCTCCAAGATGAGCAATAAGAGACTCTTGAGTTTGAGTTCAAACTTATAAATGAAAATAGTTTAATTAAATAGATAGATTCGTTATTGCAGTGCACATATTATAATTTCAATTTCTAACATTGTGGATTCTAATTAAGAAAACTATATTTAATTATAAAAATGTAAATTTAAAATTTTGTATGCTGAGATATACACCATAATTTAGTGCATCATATTTGCACATAATAATTATGAAAACATATTTCGTAGATTTTTTAAAGTTAATTTCTTTAATTATAATTCATATTGTTAGAATTAATTCAAAATTTAGTCTTTATTAGAAGATTAAATGTGACAAATCTTCAAAAGTCAAGTATCAAATTTGGTTGATTTTAAAATAGAGAAATAAAAATTGAAAAAGCACAACAATTATGAAAATAAAACTAAAATTAATCTGTATTATTAAAAGTCCATCAAGAAAGCCCTGTTGGTTGAATTGGATGGCCACATCTTAATCTAACATAACTACCATAACTAGTGAATCAAATTCAAACATAATTAGTAGGTAGCATTAACCTACTGAAGCACAAAAAGTCAACAGTTCTCTTCACTGAGGCTCAAACCCACTCTAATCATTTATGTGGGAGTGTAAACTAGGACACCAGGACCCACTCCCATCATCCATGTGTGAGTGTAAACCAGGACACCATGTGTCACTAGACCACAAGGTCTTTGACAGCTTTAATTGATAACAAGTATAAATTACCTATAATTAATCAGTTCAAACTGATAAAATCAATAAGTTATTTTAATAAGGAATCAAATATAGAGCACTGTGATTATCAATTCAAATATTTGCCTAACTTGGTTGGAGTTGTCATGAGATATATTAACTCCAATTACCAAAGGCCTTGTGGTCAAGTGGCATGAAGTGATTCTTCCAAATGGGAGGTCATGGGTTCGAGCCTCAGTTGGGGCAATGTTGACTTTGTTGGGCTTTAGTAGTTTTAGAAAGTATATGAACAGATACTACCATGTAACAGGGTCAATAGTATTCAAAAAATAAGTGGATGTTATTATTATATTTAAATAAATATAAATATTAATGAAGGAAGTGGGTGGTAGACTGATAGCCTTTTCACTTTTTGGAATGGAATAATGAAAGATGGAAATGAATGATGAATGGTTACCAACCCAAAACTCAGCTCCTCCACTAGTTAAGTATAACATTATTGCTTTTCTTTTCTTTTCAAAAAAGTAGTGTATAAAATTGTTAATAGTCCATCCACTATTTACTTTCCAGATTCTTAAGTCAAAGGCCTCTTTAGAAAATGTTAATATTTGCCATTTGTCAGCCCAAGATTTGTGAAAATGACTACATTATTAGAGCATCCATACCATCAACTTTTATTTGGTTTTTGTCATTAAGAAAAAACAGGGTGTAAAAATAGCACTGATGTAAGACCAGATTTTGGAGTAAAATTTCTCCTGCAAAATCTTTTGATTTTGCAGGAGTGTGGTAGGAAGAAACTAAAAAATAAATAAATAAATAAAAAATCATTCAATAAGCACGTTTGGACGTATTTCGCGGCCCAACGAGCGCGTGTGTAGCTGGGAGCGTCAAGTGGCCGCCAACTGGCGAACACTCTGACTTTCAAAACCAACTTTTATGTTTTTTTTTCATCAGAATTCATTTTTTTTCCTTTTTTCTTTTTCTCTTTTATATCTTTCCTAATCACACTTACAAAAATTTCTCAAAAACCACAAAAAACCCTACTATTAGTACTAGTAACCCAGAAGAAAAAGCCAATATAATGTAACCAAAAGTTTGAGAATATATAAGTTTTAGTATTAGGACGGTGTATTCTAGACATACTAAAATTTATTCTGTATATATGTTATTAGGAGTATTACCATTTATCATTCCTATCCTAACTAGGACTCTTTGTATCCTTATAAATACATCTGTTCATCATGTACTTTTCATCATCATGGATTGATCAATAATAAATTAATAATATTATTCTTAGAACTAGTATTCTATTCTCATCGTTGCCAACCCTACCACCACCACCGACGTCGCCGATGATACTGTGCCACCACCAACCACCACTTAGTGTCCTCTTCTCATACCCTCCCCAATATATCCTCCATCCTTCCACCATCCATAAATACTCTACAGACAGCCAATGTCTTTGTATCCATAAAACTTACATCCTCTAATTATTTATTCAGGAAGACCAGCTCGTTCCGTTTCATCAAAGGCAAAATATTAGTGGTTACATAGATGGCACATTCTCGTGTCCAACTTCTTCTGTTAAGGTTCCGAATGGATCTTCTGCAGTAGCCAATCTTGAGGCTCAAAATTGGGTACGTCAAGATGCATCTATTTTGTCCATGGCTCCATGCTCAACTCATCTCTATCCGATGAGGTTATGTACGTTGTTGAGGGTCATACCGCATCCAGGCCCTGTGGTTAGCTATTGAAGCTGCCTTTGGGTCCTCCTTTCGGCCACGTTCTTTGAGTCGCTTTAGTTAGTGGCAGTCTTTATGCCAAGGAGACTCCACAACGAGTGAGTATCTTGGCAAAGCTAAGGTTTTAATTGGACTACTTGCCGAAGTTGGCTGACCGATTGGATTAGATGAACAAAATCTCTATCTGTACAAGGGGCTTTGACTTGAGTATCATGTGGTGGTTCCATCATTGACTACCAAGGAACTTGTCACCATTGATCAACTCAATGATTATCTCACTACACATCAGTTTATCTATGTCGATAATGTTTCTTTAGCTGCTCCTCCAGCCTAGCCATCAGTACTTGTTGCACAACAAGGACCAACCACTGCCTCTCCATAGCAACAGAACTTTACTCAACATCATCACTGTGGGGTTTGGCAATAAAGGAATTGAAGTCGTTGTCGTGGTTATGTTTCAAAGTGTTAAATCTGCAGCAATCTTGGCCAAACTGCTCTACAGTGTTACCAAAGATACCCAAGTGCTCCCATTCCTCAAGCAAATCTGACCTATGCAAATGATCTAGCCATCGCTTCGTTATCTCAGAACTGGGTTCTTGACACCAAAGCTACACATCATGCCACTCCAAACTCCTCTTCCCTACAACTTCAAAATCAAAATAGTTATAATGATCAAGGTCGGCCCTGATATAGTCTCCTAATTGTCTTTAGACTCCTTCCTTGTATTGTCTTCTTACAGCTCCCTTAGTTTTTCTTTCAAATTAGTATTTCAGAGATTATATACATGTCAAGATAAGACAATGAAATCATAAACTCCTCATATTTGTATGAATTGAGCAATATTAGGAAACTTGACAGATCACGTCGTCTCGGAGACTTATCAGATTGACTTATCACACGTTAACTTTTCAAATTAGTATTTCTTTCATCGCAGGTCACGTCGTCTCGGAGGCCTCCCACGATTGGATTTGGAAGCTACCATGTGTAGAGAAAGTTAAAGTTTTCATTTGGAAGCTCATTGTTAACGGGTTGCTGACGAACTCCGAACGCAAGCACCGTGGTTTAACAGATGTTGCAACATGCCCAAGATGTGGAGTAGAAGAAGAAACTGCCGACCACGTCTTCAGGGTGTGTGATCTCGCGGCTGAGTGCTGGTATGCAGTCTCCCCGCCAGCCGATTTTCTCTACAGCTTCCACCTCCTGATCGCCACTTGGATACAGAGGAGTTGTGAAACCACTCAGACGGACGATCGCGGGATTGCTTGGAGGTCTATGTTCCCCTATACTCTTTGGAACATATGGAAAGCACGGAGCAATCACATCTTCAATAACAAGCTCACATCCATGAACTCTATCGTGGGTATAGCTGTCCAGGAAACTTCCAACGCATAACAGTTCATCCTCAAACGTTGTGGTCCTATTTCAGCTAGGCAACTTTGGATCTCTTGGACTCCTCTTCCTGGAGTCGTCAAGCTCAACTCGGACGGTGCGAATAAAGCAACCACGAGGTTGTCGAGTGCAGATGGTCTTATACGGGACTGCAGAGGGAGTTGGATCGTCGGGTACACTGTTAACATCGGGCATACGAATAGTTTCCGGGCAGAACTATGGGGCCTTCGGGAAGGACTAGTCCTTGCTAAAAACCGTGGGTTCATGCAGGTTGTGGCCGAAACTGATTCTGAAGCCTTGGTGCAAGTTCTCGATAAGGGCTCTAACATGGATCCTTACGATTCCACTCTTGTCTCCGACTGCAAATCTTTGATTCGGCACTTTCAAGAGTTCAAGGTTCAGCATATTTTCCGGGAAGGGAACCAATGTGCGGACTTTCTTGCCAACCTTGGACAGAATGCTAGTTGGGGCACGACAATCCTGGATCACCCGCCTATGGATATGACAATTCTGCTTGACCGCGATGTGCGGGCTGTTTCCTTCAGTAGATGGCACTAATCCTTGGGGGCTCTAGGCCCCTTTTCTTCACCAAAAAAAAAAAGGAAACTTGACAGATTTGCTAGCTAGTATGTTTTCAACATAATTTTTGAATACCTTAACCACCTAACATTGATTTTCTTGACAAAGTTGTAGCCATACATGACTTACCTTTTTAGTGCCTCCAAAATCACCTCAATCGAATCATTATAGATAAATCTATGTTCAAAATACCACATTACAATCAAAATTGTGGGAATAAATATTTTGTTATAGTTGTCATTCCTCTTTTATATATGAAAATCACATTAAATATGAAATCTTCATGATTTCCCCTACTTTAAGATTATAAAGGAGATTCTATAATACTTTATATAATTCTTGAATCTCCATGATTTGACAATTTTTAATATTTCCAAAATCAATATATGATTTTGTTTAGGTGTGGTTGAAAAAAAAATCAATATATGATTAAAGATTATCTTTAATCCCCCGAAAAAAATGTAGCTATGATGCAGTAACTATGATTTGATACCATTTACAAATTAAATAAAATTCACAAGTCAGTAACAAAATTAGAATTATAAATAAATTTCACAAATCACAATTCTAGTACTAGTTTAAACAATAATTAGGATCGGGATTATATAGCATAGGTATATATTGCATGTTATAATATTAATTATATATACTTTTTTCATTCCATTTATGTGTCTGATTCAATTAACAATGATTGACTAAAATTGTTTTTAATTCAATTTTTCATAATATTAAGTTTAGTATTAGTGTATAACATTATATATTTAGAAATTACATTAAAACTATTATTAAGCATAAAAAAACAATTCAAAAATAATTAAAATAGTAAATAAAATAAGAAAAAAGAGAAAATATCATTTTTAGTCCCTTAACTATAATACATGTATCAATTTTGGTCCTTGACTATTAAAAATTTCAAATTAGGTGCATGACTATTTAATTTGTATCACATTTGGTCCTTGATTATTAACATTTTCAAATTAGGTGCATGACTATTCATTTTGTATCACATTTGGTCCTGCCGTTAAATTTTCCGGCCAAATTTCCGGCGAAGTCATCGTGGCTGACCGGCGTTTTCTATTTTATTATTATTATTTTTTATTTTTAAGTTTTTTTTTATTTAAAAGTTACAGAGTATTAAAATAATTTTTAAAATAAAAATTAAATAAATTAGTCGGTCACCGGTGACTTCGCCGGAAATTTGGCCGGAAAATTTAACGGCAGGACCAAATGTGATACAAAATGAATAGTCATGCACCTAATTTGAAAATGTTAATAGTCAAGGACCAAATGTGATACAAATTGAATAGTCATGCACCTAATTTGAAAATTTTAATAGTGAAGGACCAAAATTGATACATATATTATAGTTGAGGGACTAAAAATGATATTTGCTCTAAGAAAAAATGATTTGAATAATGGGATATATCGAGTAATATATTGACACATCATACTAAATAGTAACAACAAAGTTGCATTATAAGTACACTAGAAATTAAAATAAAATAATCTAAATAAATTATATAGTAAGATAATGATGATAATAAAAGCTAATAAAAACTAGTTAAAACTATCAATAATCATATAAAAACAGGAAGGAAAAAAATAGGGTAATTCCTTCATGATGTAACCTACAAAAAAACATATGGGTCAAACCATCAAGTAGCTAGCACTTAGCTGCCACCACATCAAACATCAAGATAGAACAATCCAGAAAGTAATCAAAGTATATAAAGACAGATAATAATGATTGCTAATAAAAACGCCAAATTCAATATTCCTTGAACTATATGGTCTATGGATTAGACCCTTTGAGTATTTGACGACCAAATTCTGAACCATTCATACTTATTCAATTTGAACTCATTGGCATGCACAATTTTGTTGAAACTCTGCAGGATTATGTGATCCACACATTTGTTATCTCTCATTCCAAACTTCTTATACTAGAGATTATTGGCTCAAAACATTGTATTCAAACACTCCATATTCTTTTTGCATATATAGCATTTCATATCGCCATCGCTGTGAAATTAAACTTGACCCAAAGCTATGTTCACCGTTATGAGGCTAAATCTTGTCCATAACTTTTTAACATAGTGAATCATTGCAGTTGCATTAGTAGTCCGCTTATTAATTGTTTCAAACGGTTAACTAAAACCCTATATTACATAAAAGGTAATATTATTTTAATTTTACTTTTTAACTTAACTTTTATTCACTAATATGGTATTGTGGCATGTACGTGTTGATCTCGATTCATTAAGAAAAAAAAAGGTATTGTTACAATTATCTTTATTCAATAAGATTGGAATATGTAACGAGAATAATATTTACGGCTTGTTATTGACTAGAGTCACAAGACGTGCTTCATTTCGAGTAAATTTTATAATAATGGTTATGAATTTTTCAATAAATCAAAGAGTAAAGCAAACATTTTTGTAATCTTAATTCTTATTCATATGATGTTTCATGGGGACAACGTCATATGCCCCGTTCAATGTGCGGTTTGGTAGTGGTGAGTGGGGCTCGACAATAAGGAAGTTAATATTATTTAATACAAGAAAAATAAATTAATGACAAGACGAATTGGCTTTAATCAGCGTAAAGGTGATAAATGAATTGCGTACGTTAATCAATAACACTGACCATTAAAAATGGGTGATTAAATAGCAAATGCTGATTGATTTGGTCTCACTGGTAGCAGTCGTACAATACATTACATATATTCATGAGCGGTTGAAAAAAAAAAAGTGAAAATAAATAACTAGATAAACATAAATAGATTTTGTTTTTTTTTTCTTTTTTGTTGTTTGGACTCAAGTAGTGACAATGATACATGCATGTAGGGTTTTGTGACCTTTCTAATCACAAATTTAATTACGGAGTATTTATTTGGGAAAATGGTCAAATACACCCTCAAACTTTTGCTAAGGAGTCAATTAGACCCTTGAACATTTGAAGGTTGCAATTAAATCCACAAACATTGTATTTTGGAGCAAATAAATCCACTGACCTGGTGGTAACTTGTGATTACAGGTCAATTAAGTTTCCGGCAATCCCACGGCGAACATCCGGCCAAACTCCGGCGAACCTTAGACATTTATGACAAAATTAATCACCGGCGAACGGTGGCCACCGGAGAAGGCGACCAAACTGGTCGCCTTCTCCGGTCGACGGAGATTGCGACCAGTTTGGTCGCAATCCCCAGTCGACGGAGAAGCCATCTCCGTCGACTGGAGATGGCGACGAGTTGGTCGCCATCTCCGTCTACTGGAGATGGCGACCAACTCCATCGACTGGAGATGGGTCGCCATCTCCNTAAAGACAGATAATAATGATTGCTAATAAAAACGCCAAATTCAATATTCCTTGAACTATATGGTCTATGGATTAGACCCTTTGAGTATTTGACGACCAAATTCTGAACCATTCATACTTATTCAATTTGAACTCATTGGCATGCACAATTTTGTTGAAACTCTGCAGGATTATGTGATCCACACATTTGTTATCTCTCATTCCAAACTTCTTATACTAGAGATTATTGGCTCAAAACATTGTATTCAAACACTCCATATTCTTTTTGCATATATAGCATTTCATATCGCCATCGCTGTGAAATTAAACTTGACCCAAAGCTATGTTCACCGTTATGAGGCTAAATCTTGTCCATAACTTTTTAACATAGTGAATCATTGCAGTTGCATTAGTAGTCCGCTTATTAATTGTTTCAAACGGTTAACTAAAACCCTATATTACATAAAAGGTAATATTATTTTAATTTTACTTTTTAACTTAACTTTTATTCACTAATATGGTATTGTGGCATGTACGTGTTGATCTCGATTCATTAAGAAAAAAAAAGGTATTGTTACAATTATCTTTATTCAATAAGATTGGAATATGTAACGAGAATAATATTTACGGCTTGTTATTGACTAGAGTCACAAGACGTGCTTCATTTCGAGTAAATTTTATAATAATGGTTATGAATTTTTCAATAAATCAAAGAGTAAAGCAAACATTTTTGTAATCTTAATTCTTATTCATATGATGTTTCATGGGGACAACGTCATATGCCCCGTTCAATGTGCGGTTTGGTAGTGGTGAGTGGGGCTCGACAATAAGGAAGTTAATATTATTTAATACAAGAAAAATAAATTAATGACAAGACGAATTGGCTTTAATCAGCGTAAAGGTGATAAATGAATTGCGTACGTTAATCAATAACACTGACCATTAAAAATGGGTGATTAAATAGCAAATGCTGATTGATTTGGTCTCACTGGTAGCAGTCGTACAATACATTACATATATTCATGAGCGGTTGAAAAAAAAAAAGTGAAAATAAATAACTAGATAAACATAAATAGATTTTGTTTTTTTTTTCTTTTTTGTTGTTTGGACTCAAGTAGTGACAATGATACATGCATGTAGGGTTTTGTGACCTTTCTAATCACAAATTTAATTACGGAGTATTTATTTGGGAAAATGGTCAAATACACCCTCAAACTTTTGCTAAGGAGTCAATTAGACCCTTGAACATTTGAAGGTTGCAATTAAATCCACAAACATTGTATTTTGGAGCAAATAAATCCACTGACCTGGTGGTAACTTGTGATTACAGGTCAATTAAGTTTCCGGCAATCCCACGGCGAACATCCGGCCAAACTCCGGCGAACCTTAGACATTTATGACAAAATTAATCACCGGCGAACGGTGGCCACCGGAGAAGGCGACCAAACTGGTCGCCTTCTCCGGTCGACGGAGATTGCGACCAGTTTGGTCGCAATCCCCAGTCGACGGAGAAGCCATCTCCGTCGACTGGAGATGGCGACGAGTTGGTCGCCATCTCCGTCTACTGGAGATGGCGACCAACTCCATCGACTGGAGATGGGTCGCCATCTCC